>NW_027252779.1:14119306-14419306 GCF_044704955.1 Pristiophorus japonicus
ACATAGCGGCAGATAGACAGAGAGAGAGATAGAGACAGACAGAGAGAGAGAGAGACAGAAAGCGAGAGATAGAGAAAGAGAGAGGGAGACAGGCAGACAGGCAGAGAGACGGAGAGAGAGGAGAGTGAAAAAGACAGAGAGAGAATGAGACAGAGAGAGAGAGAGAGAGAAAGACAGAGAGTGAGAGACAGAGAGAGATAAAGACAAAGAGATAGAGAGACGGAAATAGAGAAAGAGAGAGAGAGAGAGAAACACAGAGAGAGTGAGAGAGAGGGACAGAAAGAGCGGGTGACAGAGAGAGAGAGCAAGCGAGAGAGAGACACAGAGCCAGAGAGAGAGAGACAAAGAGAGACAAAGAGAGAGAATGACAGAGAGAGACAGAGATTAATACAGAGAGAGAGAGATTGATAGAGAGAGAGAGATTGATAGAGAGAGAGGTTGATATAGAGAGAGGGAAAGACAGCGATAAAGACAGGGAGAGATACAGAGAGATAGAGAGAGAGACAGAGTAAGAGGGAGAGAGAGAGAGACAGAAAAACAGAGGGAGAGGGACAGCTAGAGAGAAACAGAGGCCATGAGAGAGAGAGAGGGGGGGAAAGACAGAGAAATACAGATGGAGACAGAGAGAGAGAGAGACAGAGAGATAGAGAGAGAGTGAGTTCGAGGGGCAGACAGATATATATATATATAGAGAGAGAGAGAGGGAGAGAGAGACAGAGACAGAGAGCGAGGGTAATATAGTGAGAGAGGAAAACAGAGATGAGAGAGAGAGAGATGGAGAAAGACACAGAAAGAAAGAGAGAGCCAGAGAGAGAGAGAGAGAGAGAGAGAGAGAGAGAGAGGGCCAGAGAGAGACAGAGACAGAGAGAGAGCGAGACAGAGAGATAGATAATGTGGATAAATGTGAGGTTATCCACTTTGGTGGTAAAAACAGAGAGACAGATTATTATCTGAATGGTGACAGATTAGGAAAAGGGAAGGTGCAACGAGACCTGGGTGTCATGGTACATCAGTCATTGAAGGTTGGCATGCAGGTACAGCAGGCGGTGAAGAAAGCAAATGGCATGTTGGCCTTCATAGCGAGGGGATTTGAGTACAGGGGCAGGGAGGTGTTGCTACAGTTGTACAGGGCCTTGGTGAGGCCACACCTGGAGTATTGTGTACAGT
This sequence comes from Pristiophorus japonicus, assembly GCF_044704955.1. Lineage (NCBI taxonomy): Eukaryota > Metazoa > Chordata > Chondrichthyes > Pristiophoridae > Pristiophorus > Pristiophorus japonicus. The sequence goes on from NW_027252779.1 coordinate 14,120,474, forward strand.
TTTGGTCTCCTAACCTGAGGAAGAACATTCTTGGTATTGAGCGAGTGCAGCGAAGATTCACCAGACTGATTCCCGGGATGGCGGGACTGACCTATCAAGAAAGACTGGATCAATTGGGCTTGTATTCACTGGAGTTCAGAAGAATGAGAGGGGACCTCATAGAAACGTTTAAAATTCTGACGGGGTTAGACAGGTTGGATGAAGGAAGAATGTTCCCGATGTTGGGGAAGTCCAGAACCAGGGATCACAGTCTAAGGATAAGGGGTAAGCCATTTAGGACCGAGATGCGGAGGAACTTCTTCACCCAGAGAGTGGTGAACCTGTGGAATTCTCTACCACAGAGAGTTGTTGAGGCCAATTCACTAAATATATTCCAAAAGGAGTTAGATGAAGTCCTTACTACTCGGGGGATCAAGGGGTATGGTGAGAAAGCAGGAAGGGGGTACTGAAGTTGAATGTTCAGCCATGAACTCATTGAATGGTGATGCAGGCTAGAAGGCGGAATGGCTGACTTCTGCACCTATTTTCTATGTTTCTATGTTTCTATAGAGAGACAGAGATAGGCAGACAGACAGAGTAAGAGAGAGAGACAGTGAGAGAGAGAGAGAGACAGAGATTGTGGGAGAGAAAGAGAGATAGAGAATCAGAGAGAGAAGGTGAGAGAGACAGAGGCAAAGAGAGAGAAAGAGGCAGAGAGAGACAGGCAGAGAGAGACAAACAGAAAGAGAGAGTGACAGACTGAGAGACAGACAGAGACAGAAGCAGAGAGAGAGAGATAGAGACAGAGATAGAGAGAGTGAGGGAAAGACGGAGATAAAGTCAGAGAGAGACAAAGAGAGATAGAGGGGGAGACAGAGAGAGGAGAGAGAGAGAGAGAGAGAGAGAGAGAGAGACAGAGAGAGACAGAGAGAGAGTGAGACAGAGGGGAAGACAGAGAAAGACAGAGAGATATAGAGAGAGGGCGAGGGAAACAGACAGCGAGAGAGAGAGAGCGAGAGAGCTAGAAACAGACAGAGAGAAATAGAGATATATCGAGAGGGAAAGAGATACAGACAGAGCGAGAAAGAGAGAGAGAGACAGAGAGTGAGAGAGATAGAGTTAGACAAAAATAGAGTGAGAGAGACAGAGAGTGAGAGAGCGAGAGTGAGAGACAAACAGATAGAGATAGAGATATAGTTAGACAAAAATAGAGTGAAAGAGACAGAGAGTGAGAGAGACCGAGAGATAGAGAGATCGACAGACAGATAGGGAGAGATACAGAGATAGACAGACAGACAGAGAGAGAGACACACACACAAAGAGAGAGAGACAGATATCGGGAGAGAGAGAAACAGAGAGACACAGAGGCAGAGAGAGAGACAGAGAGAGTGACAGAGAGCGAGCGAGAGAGGGATAGAGACAGAGAGGGAGACAGAGAAGGAAACAGACAGAGAGACAGAGAGCGAGAGCAAGAGAGAGTGAGAGCGACAGAAATAGAGATGGAGAGAGATAGAGAAGCAGAGATTGAGAGAATCAGAAACAGAGAGAGGCAGAGAGAGAGAGATAGAGAGAGAGAGTGAGAGAGAGACAGAGAGAGACAGGGAGAGAGTGAAACAGAGACACAGAGAGAGACAGAGACAGAGACAGAGAGACAGAGAAAGACACAGAGAAATATACAGAGTGAGGGATAGAGTGAGAGAAAAATACAGAGCGAGAGAGAGAGACAGAGTGAGAGAGAGAGAGAGACAGAGACCGAGACAGAGAGAGAGAGAGAGAGAGACAGAGAGACTGAGTGAGAGAGAGAGAGAGAGACAGGCAAAAAGTGAAACAGAGACACAGAGAGAGAGAGACAGAGAGAGAGAGAGACAGAGACAGAGACAGAGATAGGCGGACAGACAGAGTGAGTGAGAGAGACAGAATTATCGAGAGATACAGAGAGAGGGAGAGATGGAGAGAAAGACAGAGAGAGACAGAGAGAGATATAGCGAGAGGGAGGGAAAGACAGATAGAGACAGAGAGAGAGAGTCAGAGAGAGGGAAACACAGAGAGAGAGAGAGAGACAGAAAGAGAGAGAGAGAGAGACAGAGCGAGAGTGAGAGAGAGACAGAGAGTAAGGGAAAGATAGAGAGAGAGACAGAAACAGAGAGAGAGAGACAGACAGAGTCAGCGTGTGAGAGAGAGGGGGAAAGTTGGAAAGTGAAACAGAAACATAGAGAGAGAGACAGAGTGAGAGTGAGAGAGAGAGAGAGAGAGAGAGAAAGATGGAGAGAGAAACAAAAACAGAGATAGAGAGACAGAGAGAGAGAGACAGAGAGAGAGGGAAAGATGGAGAGAGAAACAGAAACAGAGGGAGACAGAGAGAGAGACAGAGAGAGAGACAGAGAGAGAACGACAGACAGATAGAGAGAGAGAGACAGAGATAGACAGATTGACAAAGAGAGACAGAGAGACAGAATTGTGGAGAGATAAAGAGAGAGAGCGAGACAGAGGGAGAGGGAGAGTCGGAGCGAGTTAGAGAGAGACTCAGAGAGAGAAGGTGATAGAGAGACGGACAAAAATACAGAGCGAGAGAAGCGAGAGACAGAGTGAGACAGAGAGAGGCAGAGCAAGAGAGAGAGACAGGGATAGAGTGAAAGTGAGTGAGAGAGACAGAGAGTCAGATAGAGAGAACGACAGAGACAGAGAGAGACAGAGAGAGAGAGGGAAAGACAGATAGAGAGACAGAGAGAGAGAGAGATACAGAGAGAGAGAGGGAGAGACAGAGCGAGAGGGAGAGAGGGACAGAGAGGGAAAGAGAGATAGAGTGAAACAGAGAGAGAGAGAGAGAGAGAGAGAGAGAGAGAGAGAGAGAGACAGGCAGTGAGAGAGAGAGACAGAGAGAGAGAGAGAGACCGGCAGCGTGAGAGAGAGAGAGACACACAGAGTGAGAGAGACAGAGAGAGAGAGACAGAGGCAGAGCGAGAGATTAATAGAGGCAGTCAAGGATGGAGATAAAGACAGGGAGATATACAGATAGACAGAGAGAGAGCACGAGAGAGACAGAAATAGAGAGAGAGAGAGAAACACAGAGAGAGTGAGAGAGAGAAAGACAAAAAGAGAGGGTGACAGAGGGGGAGAGAGAGAGAAAGAGAGACAAAGAGAGAGACAGATAGAGAGAGAGAGAGAATGACAGAGAGAGACAAGGATTGATAGAGAGTGAGAAATTGATAGAGAGAGAGATTGATAGAGAGAGGGAAATACACAGATAAAGACAGGGAGAGATACGGAGAGAATGACAGAGAGTGACAGAAAGAGAGGTTGACAGAGAGAGAGAGAGGGAGAGAGAGACAGAAAAAGAGAGTGACAGAGAGAGAGAGAGAGAGACAGACAAAGAGACGGAGAGAGAAAGACAGAGAGATAGAGACATAGCAATAGAGACAGAGAATGAGTAACACAAAAATAGAGACAGAGAGAGAGAAACACAGAGAGAGAGTGAGAGAGAGAGAGAGGGAGAGGGAGAAAAAGAGAGTGTGACAGATAGAGAGAGAGACAGAGAGAGAGAGACAAAGGGAGAGAGAAACAGAGACGCAGAGAGAGAGAGGGGGAGAAACACAGAGAGAGACAGAGAGAGACTGAGAAACAGAAAGAGAGAGAGAGATAGAGAGAAAGAGGGAGACAGAGAGAGAGCTAGTTTGGGGATTGATACAGGGCTATGGGGAGAGAGCGGGGCAGTGGTATTAGTTTGTGGATTGATACAGGACTATGTGGAGAGAGCGGGGCAGTGGGATTAGTTTGGGGATTGTTACAGGACTATGGGGAGAGAGCGGGGCAGAGGGATTAGATTGCGATTGATACAGGACAATGGGGAGAGAGCTGGGCAGTGGGATTAGTTTGGGGATTGATACAGGACTATGTGGAGAGAGCGGGGCAGTGGGATTAGTTTGGGGATTGTTACAGGACTATGGAGAGAGAGCGGGGCAGAGGGATTAGATTGGGATTGATACAGGACTATTGGGAGAGAGCGGGGCAGTGGGATTAGTTTGGGGATTGATACAGGGGAATGGGGAGAGAGCGGGGCAGTGGGATTAGTTTGGGGATTGATACAGGACTATGGGGAGAGAGCGGGACAGTGGGATTAGTTTGGATGAAATTGAGCACCCATTTTACATGAGATGCGTGGTGACCACTTTACACGAGGACACGTGTCAGGGTGATCTGTGAACAAACCTGGTTTGCCTGCCTCGGCTCGGGGCTTTGTGTATTGGTCCCAGTCACTGGGTCCTTCATGTGTTTGAAGTCAGTCACACCTTGTTGCACCATTTCATTCTTTCAGGGCATTGATGGTAAACAGCTTCAATCCTGTGTATCTGTGAGGGGGCGACACAATCGAATTTACAACTTATTCAAACCAACAAAACTTGCTTCTCCATTTCCTGCCCTGAGAAGATATCCTCCCATTAAACACTCCCAGGGCAGGTACAGGGGGTTAGATACAGAGCAAAGCTCCCTCTACACTGTCCCATCAAACACTCCCAGGGCAGGTACTGTACGGGGTTAGATACAGAGTAAAGCTCCCTCTACACTGTCCCATCAAACACTCCCAGGGCAGTACTGTACGGGGTTAGATACAGAGTCAAGCTCCCTCTACACTCTCCCCATCAAACATTCCCAGGGCATATTCAGGGTGTTAGATACAGAGTAAAGCTCCCTCTACACTGTCCCATCAAACACTCCCAGGGCAGGTACAGAGGGTTAGATACAGAGTAAATCTCCCTCTACACTGTCCCATCAAACACTTTCAGGGCCGGCAGAACTTTAAGCAGCTAACGTTAAATTAGAGAGTAGTCGGTCTCTGTAATCAATCTCCCAGTGTTAACAAAAAATGGCGACCATTAACAAATGTAAAATGGATGACTGAAGATCGGTGTGTGCATTGTCATTGTGGTTCTGGGAGAGCTTCAGAGAGAGAGAGAGAGAGAGAGAGAGAGGGAGAGATACACAGAGAAAGAGACAGACATACAGACAGAGAGACAGAGAGGGTGAGACACAGAGACAGGGAGAAAGAGTCAGAGAGAGAGAGTCAGAGAGGGACAGAGAGTGAGAGACAGAGACAGACAGAGAGTGAGAGAGATAGAGTGAAGCAGTCAGACAGAGAGACAGAGAGCGAAAGAGTGGGAGACAGAGCAAGAGAGAGATGGAAAGAGTCAGGAGAGAGAGAGAGAGAGAGACACGGAGAGAAACACAGAGAGAGGGAGAGGATAGAGAGAGAAAGGGATAGATAAAGAGAGAGGAAGAGAGAGAGAGAGACCGAGAGAGAGTGAGAGTGACAGAGACAGAGAAGGAGAGAGAGACAGACAGAGCAAGAGAGAGTGAGATGGAAATAGACAGGAGAGAGAGACAGAGATAGAGAGACAGAGAGAGAGACAGAGAGAGACAGAGAGAATGAGAGAGAGAGACAGAGAAAACGAGACAGAGAGAGACAGAATGATAAAACGAGGCAGAGAGAGAGACAGAGAGAGTAAGCGTGACAGAGAGAGAGAGAGAGACCGAGAGTGTCACAGAGAGGGAAAGCGAGACAGACAGAGAGCTAGGGATAGAGAGAGATAGGGAGAGAGAGGCAGAGAGAGAAAGAGAGACAGAGAGAGAGAGAAAGAGAGACAGTGAGGGAGAGATCGACTGAGACAGAGGGGGGAACAGAGAAAGGGACAGAGAGAGAGAGAGCGAGAGAGAGAAAGAGATGGAAAGAGACAGGAGAGTGAGAGAGACAGAGAGAGAGAGAGAGAAACTCAGAGACAAAGAGTGAGAGAGACAGACAGACAGAGAGACAGAGATACAGAGAGAGAGAGGGATAGAGAGAGAGAAGGATAGAGAGAGAGAGGGATAGAGGTAGAGAGGGATAGATAGATAGAGGGATAGAGAGAGCGAGGGATAGAGGGAGAGAATGATAGAGAGAGAGGGAAAGAGAGAGAGACAGAGATACAGAGACAGAGAGAGAGAGACAGACAGAGTGACAGAGAGAGATAAAGAGACAGAGTGAGCGAGAGAGAAACAGAGAGACACACACAGAGAGAGAGAGAGAGAGAGAGAGAGAGAGAGAGAGAGAGAGAGAGAGAGATAGAGTGAGACAGAGGGAGACATTCAGAGAAAGAGACGGAGAAAGAGTGACAGCGATCTAGAGAGAGATGGTAAGGGACAGAGATAGACAGACAGAGAGAGAGAAAAAATGAGATAGTGAGAGAGACAGAGAGAGTGAGAGAGACAGAGAGAGAGATGGAAAAATGCAGGAGAGAGAGAAGGAGAAGGCTAGAGAGAGAGCGGGATAGAGAGAGAGACGGATTGGGAGAAAGAGGGAGACAGATAGACAGGGAGAGAGAAACACAGGGAAAGAGAAAGAGAGAGAGACAGAGAGATAGAGAGAGTAGGACAGAGAGAGAGGGATAGAGAGGGAGAGGGACAGAGAGAGGGAGAGAGAGAGACAGAGAGAGAAAGAGAACGAGAGACAGAGAAGGAGAGAGAGACAGACAGCGAGAGAGAGATAGAGAGAGAGACAGAGAGAGAGACAGACAAAGCGAGAAAACGAGACAGAGAGAGAGAGAGAGAGAGAGGAGAGAGAGAGAGAGAGAGAGAGAGAGAGAGAGAGAGAGAGAGAGACAGAGACAGAGACAGAGAGAGACAGAGAGAGGTAAAGCGAGACAGGCAGGGATGGAGAGAGATAGGGAGAGAGAGAGAGACAGAGAGAGACAGACAGACAGAGAAAGAGAGAGAGCGAGAGAGTGATGAGAGAGAGAGAGAGAGAGAGACAGAGATACAGAAACAGAGAGAGAGCAAGGGAGAGAGAGTGAGAGAGAGAGTGAGAGAGACAGTGAGAGGGACAGAGAGAGGGACAGAGAGAGAGAGGCAGAGTGAGAGAGAGAAAGAGAGGGAAAGAAAGAGGAGAGAGAGACAGAGACAGAGAGCGAAACTCAGAGACACAGAGAGAGACAGAGAAAGACAGCGAGACAGAGAGAGTGAAAGAAGGATAGAGAGAGAGAGGGATAGAGGGAGAGAGCGATAGAGAGAGAGAGAGAGACAGACAGACAGAGAGAGAGAGAGACAGAGAGAGAGAGAGAGAGAGAGCGAGATAGAGAGAGAGACAGAGATACAGAGACAGAGAGAGAGTAAGAAGGATACAGAAAGAGAGAGGGATAGAGGGCGAGACCGATAGAGAGAGAGGGAGAGAGAGAGAGACAGAGAGAGAGAGAGAGAGAGAGAGAGAGAGAGAGATACAGAGACAGAGAGCGAGAGAGAGAGAGTGAGGCATAGATACAGAGAGAGAGAGATAGAGTGAGAGAGAAAGAGATAGAGAGACAGAGAGAGACAGACAGATAGAGAGAGAGAGAGACAGAGAGAGAGAGACAGAGAGAGACAGAGAGACAGAGCGGGGAACAGAGAGAGAGGGACAGAGAGAGAGAGTGAGAGAGAGCGAGAGAGAGAAAGAGGTGGAAAGAGACAGGAGAGAGAGACAGAGAGAGAGAGAGGGATAGAGAGAGTGAGGGATCGAGGGAGAGAATGATAGAGAGAGAGGGATAGAGAGAGAGAGAGAGAGAGAGACAGAGAGAGATAGAGAGACAGAGTGAGAGAGAGAGAAACAGAGATAGAGAGGCAGTGAGAGAGAAGACAGAGAGACAGAGATACAGAGACAGAGAATGAGTGAGACAGAGAGAGAAAGTCAGAGAGAGAGACTGAGAAAGAGTGACAGTGAGCGAGAGAGATGGTAAGAGACAGAGAGAGACAGACAGAAAGAGAGCAAATTTGAGAGTGAGAGAGACAGGGATAGTGAGAGAGACAGAGAGAGAGTGAGATGGAAGAATGCGGGAGAGAGAGAGACAAAGTGAGAAAACGAGACAGAGAGAGAGGCAGAGAGAATGAGTGTGACATAGAGAGAGAGAGAGAGAGACAGAGAATGTCAGAGAGAGGGAAAGCGAGACAGGCAGGGGTAGAGAGAGATAGGAAGAGACAGACAGACAGAGAAAGAGAGAGAGCGAGAGAGAGATGAGAGCGAGATAGATAGAGAGATATAGAGAGACAGAGATGCAGAGACAGAGAGAGAGCAAGGGAGAGAGAGATTGCGAGAGAGAGTGAGAGTGAGAGAGACAGTGAGAGGAACAGAGAGAGGGACAGAGAGAGAGAGACAGAGCGAGGAGAGAAAGAGAGGGAAAGAGATAGGAGAGACAGAGTCAGAGAGAGAAACTCAGAGACACAAAGAGAGACAGAGAAACAGACAGAGACAGAGAGAGAGAAAGAAGGATAGAGAGAGAGAGGGATAGAGGGAGAGAGCGAGAGAGAGAGACAGAGAGAGAGAGACAGAGAGAGAGAGACAGAGATAGAGAGAGAGAGAGAGAGAGAGACAGAGAGACAGAGAGGGGAATAGAAAGAGGGACAGAGAGAGAGAGAGAGAGAGAGAGAGAGAGAGAGAGAGAGAGAGAGAGAGAGAGAGAGAGAGAGAGAGAGAGAGAGAGAGAGAGAAAGAGGTGGAAAGAGACAGGAGGGAGAGACAGAGAGAGAGAGAGGGATATAGAGAGCGAGGGATAGAGGGAGAGAATGATAGAGCGAGAGGGATAGAGAGAGAGACAGAGAGAGAGACAGAGAGAGATAGAGAGACAGAGTGAGAGAGAGAGAAACAGAGATAGAGAGGCAGTGAGAGAGAAGACAGAGAGACAGAGATACAGAGACAGAGAATGAGTGAGACAGAGAGAGATAGTCAGAGAGAGAGACTGAGAAAGAGTGACAGTGAGCGAGAGAGATGGTAAGAGACAGAGAGAGACAGACAGAAAGAGAGCAAATTTGAGAGTGAGAGAGACAGGGATAGTGAGAGAGACAGAGAGAGAGTGAGATGGAAGAATGCGGGAGAGAGAGAGACAAAGTGAGAAAACGAGACAGAGAGAGAGACAGAGAGAATGAGTGTGACATAGAGAGAGAGAGAGACAGAGAATGTCAGAGAGAGGGAAAGCGAGACAGGCAGGGGTAGAGAGAGATAGGAAGAGACAGACAGACAGAGAAAGAGAGAGAGCGAGAGAGAGATGAGAGCGAGATAGATAGAGAGATATAGAGAGACAGAGATGCAGAGACAGAGAGAGAGCAAGGGAGAGAGAGATTGCGAGAGAGAGTGAGAGTGAGAGAGACAGTGAGAGGAACAGAGAGAGGGACAGAGAGAGAGAGACAGAGCGAGGAGAGAAAGAGAGGGAAAGAGATAGGAGAGACAGAGACAGAGAGAGAAACTCAGAGACACAAAGAGAGACAGAGAAACAGAGACAGAGAGAGAGAGACAGAGAGAGAGACAGAGATACAGAGACAGAGAGAGAGAGACAGAGAGACAGACAGAGAGAGATAGAGAGACAGAGTGAGAGAGAGAGAAAAACAGAGATAGAGAGGCAGTGAGGTTGGTGAGCCGTGAGTCCGGGGATCAGCAGAGGCCAATAAAAGGCCGCTAGAGGCGTCGGGAGTTCGTTCGTGAGGCGTGACTTGTGCTGCTACAGGGAGAAGGCAAAAAAGAAGTAGAAAGAAACAGAATGGTGACGTCACAGCCTAGTGGGTAAGTGATTGGCTGGTGATTGGTGAATAGTTTTTCTTTTTCTTTTTTATATCAGTGAGTAACTTTTAACATTGTTGTTGCCAATTTAATTGTATCTAACGGTTAAGTCATGGCAGGAGAGCTCGGTTGGGTGTTATGCTCCTCCTTTACCATGTGGGAACTCAGGGACACTTCCGGTGTCCCTGACGACTACGTTATCTGGAAGTGTATCCGCCTCCAGCTCCTGATGGACCGCGTTGCGGAGTTGGAGCTGAGGGTGCATTCACTCTGGAGCATCCACGATGCTGAGAACGACGTGAGTATCACGTGTAGTGAGTTGGTCTTACCGCAGGAGAAGGGTCCACAGCCAGATAGGGAATGGAAGACCAGCAGGAAGAGCAGTGCAAGGAAGGTAGTGCAGGGGTACCATGTGGTCTTCCCCCTGCAAAACAGATACACTGCTTTGAGTACAGTTGAGGGAGATGACTCATCAGTGGAGGGCAGCAGCAGCCAAGTTCATGGCACCGTGGCTGGCTCTGCTGCACAGGAGGGCAGGGAAAAGAGTGGGAGAGCGATAGTGATAGGGGATTCAATGGTGAGGGGAATAGAAAGGCGTTTCTGCGGCCGCAACTGAGATTCCAGGATGGTATGTTGCCTCCCTGGTGCAAGGGTCAAGGATGTCTTGGAGCGGGTGCAGGACATTCCTAAATGGGAGGGAGAACAGCCAGTTGTCGTGGTGCACATTGGTACCAATGACATAGGTTAAAAAAAGGGATGAGGTCCTACGAAACGAATTTAAGGAGCTAGGAGCTAAATTAAAAAGTAGGACCTCAAAAGTAGTAATCTCGGGATTGCTACCAGTGCCACGTGCTAATCAGAGTAGGAATCGCAGGGTAGCGCAGATGAATACGTGGCTTGAGCAGTGGTGCAGCAGGGAGGGATTCAAATTCCTGGGGCATTGGAACCGGTTCTGGGGGAGGTGGGACCAGTACAAACCGGACGGTCTGCACCTGGGCAGGACCGGAACCAATGTCCTAGGTGGAGTGTTTGCTCGTGCTGTTGGGGAAGAATTAAACTAATATGGCAGGGGGATGGGAACCAATGCAGGGAGACAGAGGGAGACAAAAAGTAGGCAAAAGCAAAAGACAGAAAGGAGATGAGGAAAAGTGAAGGGCAGAGAAACACAAGGCACAGAACAAAAAGGGCCACTGAACAGCAAAATTCTAAAAGGACAAAGGATGGTAAAAAAGCAAGCCTGGAGGCTTTGTGTCTTAACGCAAGGAGTATCCGCAATAAAGTGGATGAATTAATTGTGCAAATAGATGTTAACAAAAATGATTTGATTTGGATTACGGAGACGTGGCTCCAGGATGATCAGGGCTGGGAACTCAACATGCAGGGGTATTCAACATTCAGGAAGGATAGAATAAAAGGAAAAGGAGGTGGGGTAGCATTGCTGGTTAAAGAGGAGATTAATGTAATAGTTAGGAAAGACATTAGCTTGGATGATGTGGAATCTATATGGGGAGAGCTGCAGAACACCAAAGGACAAAAAACGTTAGTGGGAGTTGTGTACAGATCTCCAAACAGTAGTAGTGATGTTGGGGAGGGCATCAAACAGGAAATTAGGGATGCATGCAATAAAGGTGTAGCAGTTATAATGGGTGACTTTAATGTGCACATAGATTGGGCTAGCCAAACTGGAAGCAATACGGTGGAGGAGGATTTCCTGGAGTGCATAAGGGATGGTTTTCTCGACCAATATGTTGAGGAACCAACTAGGGGGGAGGCCATCTTAGACTGGGTGTTGTGTAATGAGAGAGGATTCATTACCAATCTCATAGTGCGAGGCCCCTTGGGGGAGAGTGACCATAATATGGTGGAATTCTGCTTTAGGATGGATAATGAAACAGTAAATTCAGAGATCATGGTCCAGAACTTGTACATTCTTGTCTGGCGTAAAAATAAAAAAGGGAAGGTGACTCAACCGTGGCAATCTAAGGAAATCAGGGATACTATTGAAGCCAAGGAAGTGGCATACAAATTGGCCAGAAATAGCAGCGAACCCAGGGACAGGGAGAAATTTAAAACTCAGCAGAGGAGGACCAAAGGTTTGATTAGGGCAGGGAAAATGGAGTACTAGAAGAAGCTTGCAGGGAACATTAAGTTGGATTGCAAAAGTTTCTATAGGTATGTAAAGAGAAAAAGGTTAGTAAAGACAAACGTAGGTCCCCTGCAATCAGAATCAGGGGAAGTCATAACGGGGAACAAAGAAATGGCAGACCAATTGAACAAGTACTTTGGTTCGGTATTCACTAAGTAGGACACAAACAATCTTCCGGATATAAAAGGGGTCAGAGGGTCTAGTAAGGAGGAGGAACTGAGGGAAATCTTTATTAGACGGGAAATTGTGTTGGGGAAATTGATGGGATTGAAGGCCGATAAATCCCCAGGGCCTGATGGACTGCATCCCAGAGTATTAATGAGGTGGCCTTGGAAATAGCAGAAGCATTGACAGTCATTTTCCAAAATTCCATTGACTCTGGATCAGTGCCTATCGAGTGGAGGGTAGCCAATGTAACCCCACTTTTTAAAAAGGGAGGGAGAGAGAAAACAGGTAATTATAGACCGGTCAGCCCGACCTCAGTAGTGGGTAAAATGATGGAATCAATTATTAAGGATGTCATAGCAGCGCATTTGGAAAATGGTGACATGATAGGTCCAAGTCAGCATGGATTTGTAAAAGGGAAATCATGCTTGACAAATCTTCTGGAATTTTTTGAGGATGTTTCCAGTCAAGTGGACAATGGAGAACCAGTTGATGTGGTATAGTTGGACTTTCAGAAGGCTTTCGACAAGTTCCCACACAATATATTAATGTGCAAAGTTAAAGCACATGGGATTTGGGGTAGTGTGCTGAAGTGGATTGAGAACTGATTGACAGACAGGAAGCAAAGAGTAGGAGTAAATGGGTACTTTTCAGAATGGCAGGCAGTGACTAGTGGGGTACCGCAATGTTCTGTGCTGGGGCCCCAGCTGCTTACATTGTACATTAATGATTTAGACGAGGGGATTAAATGTAGTATCTCCAAATTTGCGGATGACACTAAGTTGGGTGGCAGTGTGAGCTGCGAGGAGGATGCTATGAGGCTGCAGAGCGACTTGGATAGGTTAGGTGAGTGGTCAAATGAATGGCAGATGAAGTATAATGTGAATAAATGTGAGGTTATCCACTTTGGTGGTAAAAACAGAGAGACAGACTATGATCTGAATCGTGACAGATTAGGAAAAGGGAAGGTGCAACGAGGCCTGGGTGTCATGGTACATCCGTCATTGAAAGTTGGCTTGCAGGTACAGCAGGCGGTAAGAAAGCAAATGGCATGTTGGCATTCATAGCGAGGGGATTTGAGTACAGGGGCAGGGAGATGTTGCTACAGTTGTACAGGGCCTTGGTGAGGCCACACCTGGAGTGTTGTGTACAGTTTTGGTCTGCTAACTTGAGGAAGGACATTCTTGATGTTGAGGGAGTGCAGCGAAGATTCACCAGACTGATTCCCGTGATGGTGCGACTGACCTATCAAGAAAGACTGGATCAACTGGGCTTGTATTCACTGGAGTTCAGAAGAATGAGAGGGGACCTCATAGAAACATTTAAAATTCTGACGGGGTTAGACAGGTTGGATGCAGGAAGAATTTTCCCAATGTTGGGGAAGTCCAGAACCAGGGGTCACAGTCTAAGGATAAGGGGTAAGCCATTTAGGACCGAGATGAGGAGCAACTTCTTCACCCAGAGAGTGGTGAACCTGTGGAATTCTCTACCATGGAAAGTAGTTGAGGCCAATTCACTAAATATATTCAAAAGCGAGTTAGTGAAGTCCTTACTACTGGGGGGATCAAGAGGTATGGCGAGAAAGCAGGAAGGGGGTACTGAAGTTTCATGTTCAGCCATGAACTCATTGAATGGCGGTGCAGGCTTGAAGGGCTCAATGGCCTGCTCCTGCACCTATTTTCTATGTTTCTATATGAGAGAGACAGAGAGACAGACAGAGATACAGAGACAGAGAGTGAGTGAGACAGAGTGAGACAGTCAGAGAGAGAGACTGAGAAAGAGTGGCAGTGAGCGAGAGAGATGGTAAGAGACAGAGAGAGACAGACAGAGAGAGAGAAAATGAGAGAATGAGAGAGACAGAGAGAGTGAGAGAGACAGAGAGAGAGAGATGGAAAAATGCAGGAGAGGGAAACGGAGAGGGATAGAGAGAGAGCGGCATATAGAGAGCGATTGATTGGGAGAAAGAGAGAGACAGACAGAGAGAGAGAGAAAGAGATAGAGAGAGAGACAGAGAGAGAGAGAGAGAAAGTGAGAAAACGAGACAGAGAGAGAGACAGAGAGAATGAGTGTGACATAGAGAGAGAGAGAGACAGAGGGTGTCAGAGAGAGGGAAAGCGAGACAGGTAGGTATAGAGAGAGATAGGGAGAGACAGAAAGACAGAGAAAGAGAGAGAGCGAGAGAGAGATGAGAGCGAGATAGATAGAGAGAGAGATAAACAGAGGTACAGAGACAGAGAGAGAGCAAGGAAGAGAGAGATTGAGAGAGAGAGTGAGAGAGACAGTGAGAGGAACAGAGAGAGGAACAGAGAGAGAGAGATACAGAGCGAGGAGAGAAAGAGAGGGAAATAGACAGGAGAGAGAGACAGAGACAGAGCGAGAAACTCAGAGACACGGAGAGAGACAGAGAAACAGAGAGAGACAGAGAGAGAGAAAGAAGGATAGAGAGAGAGAGGGATAGAGGTAGAGAGTGAGAGAGAGAGATGGAGAGAGAGAGAGACAGAGAGAGAGATAGATACAGAGACAGACAGAGAGAGAGACAGAGAGAGAGAGACAGAGAGAGAGAGAGAGAGACAGAGAGAGAGACAGAGATAGAGAGAGAAACCAGAGACACAGAGAGAGACAGAGAAACAGAGAGAGACAGAGAGAGAGAAAGAAAGATAAGAGAGAGAGGGATAGAGGGAGAGAGTGAGAGAGAGAGACAGAGAGAGAGATAGAGACAGAGACAGACAGAGAGGGTGACAGAGAAAGAGAGACAGAGAGAGAGAGAGATACAGAGAGAGAGACAGAGAGAGACAGAGAGAGATAGAGGGACAGAGAGTGGGAGAGAGTGAGAGAGACAGAGAGAGAGAGCGAGAGGGAGAGAGAAAGAGACAGGGAGGGAGAAAGATAAACAGAGAGACACAGAGAGAGTGAAAGAGAGAGAGACAGACAGGGTGAAAGAAGAAAGACACAGAGCGAGAGATCGAGTGAGACAGAGAGAGAGAGAGAGACAGGGAGAGGGAGAGAGAGAGAGAGAGAGTATTTTTGTGTGTGTCTCTCTATCTGTCTCTCTGCATGGATTCTGTGATTGATACAGGGATATGGGGAGAGAGCGTGGCAGTGGGATTAGTTTTGGGATTGATACACGGCTCTGGGAAGAGAGCGAGGCAGTGGGATTAGTTTGGGGATTGATACAGGACTATGGGGAGCGAGAGGGGCAGTGGGATTAGTTTGGGGAATGAGAGAGGGCTGTGGAGAGAGAGCGGGGCAGTGGGATTAGTTTGGAGATTGATACAGGGCTATGGGGAGAGAGCGGGGCAATGCGATTATTTTGTGTGAGATTGAGCAGCCATTTTACATGAAATGCGAGGTGACCATTTTATACCAAGTCTCTTGTTGCAGAGTCCAAAAGACTTCGGGAGACAGAGAGAGACAGAGAGGGAGAGACAGAGAGAGAGAGAGAGAGAGGATAGAGAGAGAGACGGAGACAGAGAGGGAGAGAGAGACAGAGGCAGAGCGAGAGAGAGAGACAGGTAGTGAGAGCGAGAGAGAGCGATGGAGAGAGATACAGATAGTGAAAAAGTGAGAGACAAAGAGAGAGAAAGACAGAGTGAGAGAGAGACAGGGAGAGACAGAGAGAGAGACAACCAGAATGTGAGAGCGCGAGAGGGAGACAGAGATTGAGAGAGAGACATAGAGTGACACAGAGAGAGCGAGAGATTTACAGATAGAGAAATAGTGATAGACAAAGAGAGAGAAAGACAGAGTGAGAGAGAGACAGGGAGAGACAGAGAGAGAGAGACAGAACGTGAGTGCGCGAGAGAGAGACAGAGATTGAGAGACAGAGAGATAGAGAGACAGAGAGAGAGCGAGAGAGTACAGAGAGATAGAAAGAGGGAGGGAGCGAGAGATAGACAGAGAGTGGGAGCGAGAGAGAGAGAGAGAGTATTTGTGTGTGTGTCTCTCTCTCTATCTGTCTCTTTGTATGGATTCTGGGAGTGAATCAGGGCTACGGGGAGAGAGCAGGGAAGTGGGATTATTTTGTGGATTGATACAGGGCTATGGGGAGAGAGCGGGGCAGTGGGATTAGTTTGGGGATTGAAACAGGGCTATGGAGAGAGAGCGGGGCAGGGTGATTAGTTCGGGGATTGATACAGGGCTATGTGGAGAGCGGGGCAGTGGGATTAGTTTGGGATTGAAACAGGCTATGAGGAGAGAGCGGGGATATGGGATTAGTTTGGGAATGGATACAGGGCTTCGGGGAGAGAGCGGGGCAGTGGGATTAGTTTGGGGATTGATACAGGGCTATGGGGAGAGAGCGGGACAGAGGGATTAATTTGGGATTCATACAGGACTATAGGTAGAGAGCGGGGCAGTGGGACTAGTTTGGGGATTGATACAGGACTATGGGGAGAGAGCGGGACAGTGGGATTAGTTTGGAGATTGATACAGGGCTATGGGGAGAGAGCGGGTCAGTGGGATTCGTTTGGGTATTGATACAGGACTATGGGGAGGGTGCCGGTAATTAGGATTAGTTTGTGTGAGATTGAGCAGCCATTTTACATTAAATTCGTGGTGACCATTTTATACCAGGTCTCATGTTACAGAGTCCGAGAGATTGAGTGAGACAGAGAGAGAGAGATTGAGAAAGACAGAGAGAGAGAGAGAGAGAGGTGAGAGAGAGAAAAGGAGATAGAGAGGGAGTGACAGACTGAGACAGAGCGAGAGAGAGAGAGAGAGACAGAACATGAGAGCGCGAGAGAGACAGAGATTGAGACAGACAGATAGAGAGACACAGAGTGAGCGAGAGAGCAGAGAGAGAGAGAGACAGAGAGAGATAGTGTGAGAGAGAGAGACGGAGAGAGATAGAGAGACAGAGAGAACAACAGAGAAAGAGAGGGAGAGAGAGATGGAAAGAGAGAGGGAGGGAGAGAGAGAGAGAGAGAAGCAGAGACAGAGGGAGAGAGAGAGAGGGACAGAGAGAGGGAGGGAGAGAAAGAGAGAGAGAAGCAGAGACAGAGGGAGAGAGAGAGGGAGGGAGAGAGAGAGAGAGAGAAGCAGAGACAGTGGGAGAGAGAGAGAGAGAGAGAGAGAGAGAGAGGGAGGGAGAGAGAGAGAGAGAGAGAGAAGCAGAGACAGAGGGCGAGAGAGAGGGATAGAGAGGGGGAAGGAGATACACACACAGACACACAGCTTCCCCCCACAGATACACTGAGATACCAGACCTCAGCTCACTCAGGGGAATTCCCGGAGGGAGATTATTTCACCTGGTTTTCCTCGGCGTGGATTCTCTGGGAGTGGAATCTTGTTGCGAGATCTAGAGAAAGCAAAAAGCGATTGTTACAATGCTTGTGTAAAATGGCGGTCCCTGAGCTGGAATAGTGTGTGTGGGTGAGCGAGCCTTGTGCTGATAAACATCTCAATGGTCAGGGCCAGGGTGAGTCACACAGTTACTGAGGTGTGTGCTGTCTGGGTACATTTACATGTGAATGGTCCCAAGGCAGGGAGCAGGGAGAGAGAGATTACACACCATCTCATATACCCCTTACCCAGTTTCACAGGGTCAGTGACCCCCCCTCCCTAACCCAGTGTCAGTGAACCCCCCTCCCTAACCCAGGGTCAGTGACTCCCACTCACTAACCCAGATTCAGTGGCCCCCCCTCCCCAACCCAGGGTCAGTGACCCCCCCTCCCCAACCCAGGGTCATTGACCCCACCTCTCTAATCCAGAGTCAGTGCCCCCCCCCTAACCCAGGGTCAGTGACCCCCCCCTCCATAACCTAGGGTCATTGACCCACCCTCCCTAACCCAGTTTCAATGACCCCCCAACCCAGGGTCAGTGACCCTCCTCTCGAACCCAGTGTCACAGGGTCAGTGACCCAGCCTCCCTAACACAGGGTCAGTGACCCCCTCCTCCCTAACGTAGGGTCAGTGACCCCCCCTCCTTAACCCAGGCTCAGTGACCCCCCCTTCCTAACCCAGGGTCAGTGACCCCCCCCCTCCCTAAACCTGGGTCAGTGACCCCCCTCCAAAACCCAGAGTAAGTGATTCCCAATCTCTAACCAAGGGTCACTGGGCAGGGATCAGAAATCCAGGTTGCCCCTCAATACTGCCCCTCCGACTGTGCAGCACAGTATACTCTGTATCTTAACCCGTGATGCACGTGCCCTGGGAGTGTTTGATGGGACAGTGTAGAGGGAGCTTTACTCTGTATCTAACCCCGTGCTGTACCTGCCCTGGGAGTGTCTGATGGGACAGTGTAGAGGGAGATTTACTCTGTATCTAACCCCCTGTACCTGTTCAGGGAGTGTTTGATGGGACAGTGCAGAGGGAGCGTTACTCTATATCGAACACCCTGTTCCTGCCCAGGGAGTGTTTGATAGGACAGTGTAGAGCGAGCTTTACTCTGTATCTAACCCCGTGTACCTGCTCTGGGAGTGTTTGATGGGACAGTGTGGAGGGAGCTTTACTCAGTATCTAACATCGTGCTGTAACTGTCCTGGGAGTGTTTGATGGGACAGTGCAGAGGGAGCTTTACCCTGTATCTAACCCCCTGTACCTGCCCTGGGAGTGTTTGATGGGACAGTGTAGTGGGAGCTTTAACCTGTATCTAACCCCCTGTACCTGCCCTGGGAGTGTTTGCTGTGACAGTGCAGAGGGAGCTTTACTCTGTATCTAACCCCCTGTACCTGCCCTGGGAGTATTTGATGTGACAGTGCAGAGGGAGCTTTACTCTGTATCTAAACTCCTGTACCTGCCCTGGGAATGTTTGATGGGACAGTGTCGAGGGACCTTAACTCTGTTTCTATCCCCTGTACCTGTCCTGGGAGTGTTTGATGGGGCAGTGTAGAGGGAGCTTTACTCTGTATCTAAACCCCTGTACCTGCCCTGGGAGTGTTTGATGGGACAGTTCGAGGGAGCTTTACTCTGTATCTAACCCCGTGCAGCTGCCCTGGGCGTGTTTGTTGGGAAAGTGTAGAGGGAGCTTTACTCTGTATCTGAACCCCTGTACCTGCCCTGGGCGTGTTTGATGGAACAGTGTAGAGGGAGCTTTACGCTGTATCTAACCCCATGCTATATCTACCCTAGGAGTGTTTGATGGACAGTGCAGAGGGAGCTTTACTCTGTATCTAACCACCTGCAGCTGCCCTGGGAGTGTTTGATGGGACAGTGTAGAGGGAGCATTACTCTGTATCAAACCCACTCTACCTGCCCTGGGAGTGTTTGATGGGACAGTGTAGATGGAGGTTGACTCTGTATTTAACCCACTGTACCGGCACTGGGGATGTTTGATGGAATGTGTCGAGGGAGATTATCCCTGTATCGAACACCGTGCTGTACCTGCCCTGGGAGTGTTTGATTGGAGAGTGTAGAGGGAGCATTAATCTGTATCTAACACCCTGTATCTGCCCTGGGAGTGTTTAATAGGACAGTGTAGAGGGAGCTTTACTCTGTATCCAACCCCCTGTACTTTCCCTGGGAGTGTTTGATGGTACAGTAGGGAGGGAGCTTTACTCTATATCTAACCCCGTGCTGTACCTGCCCTGGGAGTGTTTGATAGGACAGTGTAGAGGGAGCTTTACTCTGTATCCAACCCCCTGTACCTGCCCTGGGAGTGTTTGATGGAAAGTTTGGAGGGAGATTATCTCTGTATCTAACCGCGTGCTGTACCTGCCCTGGGAGTGTTTGATGGGACAGGGTCGAGGGAGCTTTACTCTGTATCTAACCCCCTGTCCCTGCCCTGGGAGTGTTTGATGGGACAGTGTAGAGGGAGCTTTACTCTGTATCTAACCCCATGCTGTACCTGCACTGGGAGTGTTTGATAGGACAGAGTAGATGGAGCTTTACTCTGTGTCTAACCCCATGTACCTGCCCTGGGAGTGTTTGATGGGAATTTGTAGTGGGAGATTAAATTAGAGAGCAGTCGATCTCTGTAATCAATGTCCAAGCATCAGAGAGACAGATATATATAAAGAGAAGCAGAGACAGAGAGAGAGTGAGGGATGGACAGAGCAGGGGAGGGAGAGAGAGAAGCAGAGACAGAGAGAGAGTGAGGGATGGACAGAGAGGGGGAGGGAGAGAGAGAAGCAGAGACAGAGGGAGAGACAGAGGGAAAGAGAGAGGGAGGGAGAGAGAGAGAGAGAGAGAAAAGCAGAGACAGAGGGCGAGAGAGAGTGATAGAGAGGGGGAAGGATAGACACACACAGACTCACAGCTTTCCCCCACAGATACACTGAGATACCAGACCTCAGCTCACTCAGGGGAATTCCCGGATGGAGATTATTTCACCTGGCTTTCCTCGGCGTGGATTCTCTGGGAGTGGAATCTTGTTGCGAGATCCAGAGAAAGCAAAGAGTGATTGTTACAATGCTTGAGTAAAATGGCGCTCCCTGAGCTGGAAAAGTGTGTGTGGATGAGAGAGCCTTGAGCTGATTAACATCTCTCATTCATCCTTTATTCCTTTTAATCTAGAAAGAGGCAGGGATCAGAACACAATCCCGTAACGTCTGCACATAAACGCCCGTCTGTTCCCTGTTCGAGCCACGAGATCATGCAATAAATGGGCCTTAGCTCATAAACTGCCTCACAGTGTTGGGCACGAAGCGAAATACAGATTGTATCTCTCTAGGCCTGCTTCTGGTCCCAACAGAGCATTAATAACCAAGTTTATATTCTTGGCAGGCAGTGACAGAGAGATTAGTGGCTGCAGTGCATCAGCAAATACGTTAAAATAGGAAATAATAATAAACCACGTTTTTTACAGAATCGACGAATCCGTGACACGAATAGAGATGAATGGCTTTGAATTAATAGCCGTTACAGAGAAATGTTTGCAAGATGACCAAGGTTGGGACCCAATTAATCGAGGATTCTTGATATTTCGAAAAGACAGGCAGAATATAAAAGGACTGTGGCAGCCTTTAAAATAACGGATGACATATGGTCAGTAGTGATAACGGATAGAAACATAGAAAATAGGTGCAGGAGTAGGCCATTCGGCCCTTCTAGCCTGCACCGCCATTAAATTATATCATGGCTCAGAAGACCAGGAGGTAGAATCAGTAAGGAAAAAAATAAAACATTACAAGGGGCAGAAAACACTAATGAGATGTGTGCAGGAACTATACCGTTGGACAAACTATCTACATAAAATTGGAGCTTGTAACAAAGATAATACATTAATCTTGGGGAACATGAATCTACAGATAGACTAGGCAAATAAAATTGGCAATGGTAGTCTGGGGGTTGAGTTCATGGAATGCGTTCGAGACAGTTTCCTGGAACAGTACTTCATGGAACCAAACAGGGAACAGGCTGTTTTAGATGTTGTTTTGTTTGAAAAGAAGGGGTTAATTATTCATCTCATAGTAAAGGGTCCGCTGTGGAGGAATGATCATGGTATGATAGAATTTCACGCTGATTTTGAGAGTGAAATAATTAATTCTGAAACGAGATTCTTAAAAATAAATAAAGCCAATGAGATAGTTTGTTTTTTTATTTCAGATTCCTGTACCCGCGGTATTTTTCTTTTATATAATTTGAGAGCTGGCTATTGTAGGTTGGCAAATGTGATTACAATTTATGACTGTAGGTAAATTGTTGCAATCTTTTAAAGAAATGTTTGAAAATTCTCAACGAACATAGATTCCATTGATAAATAAAAACTCCATGGAATATGTGATTTATCTGTAGATAAGTGAAGAAGGTAGGAAGAGTATTAGATTCAAAGGGAGGCTCATAATGTTGTCAAGAATAGTAGTAAGCCTGAGGGTTCGGAGAGTTTCAGATAACAACAAAGGATGAGCAATAATTGATAAAATGGGACAACATCGAATATGAGAGTAAACTAGCAAGACGTTTCAAAACAGATTGTAAGAGCATTTGAACGTATGTGAAAAGGAAGAGAGGAGCAAAAGTAAGAATTGGTCACTCAGCGGCTAGGTCAGGAGTCATTATAATGGAGAAGGAGGAATTGAAGAGATGTAAACAAATCTGTTGTATCTGCTTTGCATTCAGAGATACATTAACATACAAAGAATTGTGGGGAAAAGGGGCTAATTAATGAGGGACATAACATAATTAAGATGAATAAAAAAAAGTACTTGAGAAACTAAAGAGACTAAAAAGTGACAACTCCCATGGACCTGATGGTCTACATCCTAGAATTCGAAAAGAAGTGGCTGCGATATAGTGGATATATTGGTAGTGATTTTCCAAATGTACCTAGATTCCAAAATGATCCCAGCGGAGTGGAAGGTAGCAACTGTAAAATTTAAGAAAGGAGGGAAAGAGAAAACAGGGAACTATAGGGCAGTTAGTCTGATATCAGTCGTCGGGAAAATGCTGGATTCAATTATTGAGGAGCGGGTAACCGAGCACTTATAAATTACATTTTGTTTAGTCGTCCACAAGCACATTTTTTGGCGATTTCTTTCAGTTGAGGTGTGAACTAAAAGCAAGAAAAGTCGCATTTTGTCCACTCGGCTGTGTTCATAATATGTTGGAAATTTGCCTGGACCATGAGAACGAAGATGTTGTATTTTTGTTGATTTTTTGCAATTCTGTCGATCTCAGCACTCTTTTTGCAAAACAGTTGCTTTGTCAACATAATTGTTCTGTGAACCAAAAGCCTGTTGTAAGCTACTTGAAGTTTCTGCACATTTCTGCCTTTCAGTTTATCTTTAAATTTCCAAATGTAATGTCCAAGGGGGAAAAGTTAATCCTTTCATTCATTCGTCACTTAATCGTCATTTTCTGGATATTCAGTGAGCTTGTGATGAGTTGCTCAGTTTCTCAATGTTTGGTCAAGATGCGGACAATTGGTCAATTTGTGAGTGTTCAGTCTACTTGTGGACAGAAGGTCAGTATCTGTTTGCTCCAGCCGACAGTTGACAGATGCAGGGTGTATAGTATGCGCGCGGTGAATAGGCCAGTTGCTGCTGCTCAGTTCCGCACTGTACAAGTGTTGAGTTTCTGTATACAGGTCCCGGTATTGGGCAGTAGTTGTGTTTCTGCGTGCAGGCCCCAGACCGGAGGCGACAGCAGACCTGGGGGAGACCAGAGCGGGAGCAGAGCGAGAGTGGGAGCAACTCAACAGAGGCAGAATAGAAACGTAGAAACATAGAAAAACAGAAAAAATAGATGCAGGAGTAGGCCATTCGGCCCTTCGAGCCTGCACCGCCATTCAATAAGATCATGGCTGATCATTCATCTCAGTACCCCTTTCCTGCTATAGAGGGAATGGGACAGAGTGATGTCAGAGTTGGAAAACTGACGTCGACACATGGGAAGGAGCTGATTGGTGAGTAGCTGGTGAGTGTTTCTTTCTTAAGTTTTAAGTTTATTTCTGCTGGGTTAGGTCCTAGTCTATTCAATAGATGCATGGCAGCACAGCTCAGTCCCGTGGAGCTCACATATTGTGCCATTTGGGAAGTCCTGGATGCTCCACGTAGCTTGGACGACCACTTGTGCAGAAAGTGTTACCAGCTCCAGCAACTCGAGCTCCGCATTTCGCAGATTGAGTGGCGGCTGGAGTCACTGCGGTGCATCCGCGAGTTTGAGAATATCGGGGATAGCACAATTCTAGAGGTGGTCACCCCGCAGCTTAAACCTTTGCAGGCAGAGAGGCAGTGGTTGAGGACCAGACAGCAGAGGAGATCCAGGCAGGTAGTGACGGAGTCCCCTGAGTCCATCTCACTCACTAACATACAAACATAGGACATAAAAACATAGAAATTTAAAGCGGAGAAAGATGCCACTTCAGCCCATTGTCTCCCCACCAGCTGACAAAGACACACGGCCCTCGACAGCAGCCCTGAAGGTTGCATATAAATCTATGAACAATGAACAACACTGGACAGGTAAAGAGCACCATGCTCAAACAGTCATGCGATAACCCATGAATTGCAACAATTTACACTCCACCCCACCTGGAACCATGTGATCTCATGGGAGGGCCAAAAAAACAGGTCAAAATCCTGGCGAATTTGGGAATAAAATATGGGAAAATTCCTTTCGGACCCATCTAAGCGATCGAAACTAGGCAAGGAGATAACTCTGGCCTTAATAGTTTCCATGATGTACTTACCATCGTGTCCGCACAGCCAACAAGAGGTTATGTAGTTTACGCCCACTTACCTGCTCTAGTTCCGTCATCCTGCAGGTTAAGTAACTTCAAGTGCCCATGCAAGCACATTTTTAAAGTGGCGAGTGTTTCTGCATTCAATACCCTTCCAGGCAGCGAGTTGCAAACCCCACACAATCCGCTGCGTGAAAAATTTTCCCCTCAAATCGCCTCTAATTCTTCAATTAACCACCTTAAACCTATCCACCCTCGTAAATGATCTGTCTGGAAAGGGAAAGAGGCTCTTGCTATCCACTATATCCAGGCCATTCAAAATGTTATATACCTCAATGAGATCCCCCCTCAGCGTCCTATATTCCAAGGAGAACAAACCCAGCCTATCCACGCTACCCTCAAAGTTAACATTCTCCATTCCAGGCAGCATCCTCGTAAATCTCGTCTGCACCCTCTCCAGTGAAATCACGTACTTCCTACTATAACACGAACAGAATTGCACGCAGTATTCCAGCTGTGGCCTAACCAGTGTACTTAATAAATTAAGCATAACCTCCCTGCTCTTGTATTCTGTGCCTCGACAAATACAGGCAAAAAACCGTATGTCTTCTTAACCATCTTATCCACCTCGTATGCAACCTTCAAGGACTTGTGGAGAAGCACTCCACGTTCCCTTTGCTCATTTACACTTCTATGTGCCCTACCTTTTAATGTGTATACCCTTTCTAAGGGCATTACGTCATACTTTTCGGAATTAAATTTAATTTGGTACTGTTCTGTACACCTGACCAGTGGATTACAATCCTCCTGCTGCAGTCCATGGCTTTCCTCTTCATTTTTAACCACACAGCCAATTTTACATTCATTTGCAAACTATTTAAGCACACCCATCATATTCAAAACTAGATCATTGATGTGTACCACAAAAAGCAAGGGATTCAGAACTGAGCCCCGCGGAAACGCACTGGAATCATGCTTCCACTCACAAAAACATCCAACAAACATTACCCTCTGCTTCCTAACTCTAAGCCAATTTTAGATCCAACTTGCCACTTTGCCCTGGACCCCATGGGCTTTTACCTTCTGGACCAATCTACCATGTGGTACCTTATCAAATGCTTGGCTAAAGTTATATACACGAAGTCATATGCAGTGCCCTCATCGATCCGCCTGGTACCCTCCTTGAAAAATGCAATCAGGTGAGTCACACAGGAGCTTCTCTTCAGAAATCCGTGCTGACTGTCCCTGAATAATCGTTGCCTTTCTAAATCTGTATCTATCTTGTCCTTCAAGATTTTTTTCAATAATTTTCCCACCACTGTGGATCGGCTGACAGGCCTGTAATTATTCGGGCTATCTCTTTCTCCATTCTTAAACAAGGGTATCACATTAGCAATCCTCCTGTGCTTTGATATTAAGCCGAATCCAAAGAGGATTAGAAAACTAAGGTCAACCCCTCTGCTATTTCCTCTCTTGATTCGCTCAACAGCCGAGGATGCATTTCATCTGGGCCTGGGCTCCATTCCACTTTCACAGCAGCAAAACCCCCAAATCTCCTCTCTCACTATGTCTATTTCACTCAGTATTTCACCCGTATTCTTTTCTGAGTACTGGTGAGGGCGATGGTGACTCTGCGACCGAAGAGCAAGACAAGTCCACGCCACCATGGATGGCACAGCTTTACAGCTGGAGGAAGTAGAATGGAAGAGCATTAGTGGTCGGGGATTCGATAATCAGGCGAGCAGACAGCCGTTTCTGCGACCGTAGAGGTCACTCCAGGCTGGGAAGTTGCCTACCTGGTGCCAGGATCAAGGACGTCACCGCGATGCTACAAAACATTCTGGGGGATAGGGTAAACAGTCAGAGGTCCTGTTCCATATCAGTATCAATGACACTGGTAGAAAGAGGGAGGAGGTCCTGCAGGCAGAGTTAGCAGATAGGACAGAGATTAAACTCAACATCGAAGAGTATTCAACATTTAGGAAGGATAGACAGGAAGGAAAAGGAGGCGGGGTGGCATTGCTAGTTAAAGAGGAAATTAATGCAATGGTAAGAATGGACATTAGCTTGGAGAATGTGGAATCTGTATGAGTGGAGCTGCGGAATACCAAGGGTCATAAAACGCTAGTGGGAATTGTGTACAGACCACCAAACAGCAGTAGTAAGTTTGGGGACGGCATCAAACAAGAAATAATGGATGCATGCAATAAAGGTACAGCAGTTATCATGGGTGAATTTAATCTACATATTGATTGGGCTAAGCAAACTGGTAGCAATGCGGTGGAGGAGGATTTCCTGTAGTGTATTAGGGATGGTTTTCTTGATCAATGTGAAGAGGAACCAACCAGGGAGCTGATCATCCTGGACAGGGTGATGTGTAATAAGAAAGGACTATTTCGCAATCTTGTTGTGCGAGGCCCCTTGGGGAAGAGAGACCATAACATGTTAAAATTCTTTATTAGGATGGAGAGTGACACAGTTAATTCAGAAACTAAGGTCCTAACTAAAGGAAAGGTAATTTCGATGGTTTGAGGCGTGAATTGGCTAGCATAGACTGGCAAATGATACTTAAAGGGCTGACGGTGGATAGACAATGGCAAACATTTAAAGATCACATGGATGAACTTCAGTAATTGTACATCCTTGTCTGGAGTAAAAATAAAACAGGGAAGATGGCTCAACCGTGGCTAACAAGGGAAATTAAAGATAGTGTTAAATCTAAGGAAGAGGCATATAAATTGGCAAGAAAAAGTAGCAAACCTGAGGACTGGGAGAAATTTAGAATTCGGCGGAGGAGGACAAAGGGTTTAATTAAGAAGGGGAAAATAAAGTACGAGAAGAAGCTTGCTGGGAAGATAACAACTAACTGCAAATGTTTCTATATAGATGTGAAGAGAAAAACATTAGTGAAGACTAACGTAGGTCCGTTGCAGTAGGATTCAGTTGTATGTATAATGGGGAACAAAGATATGGCAGACCAATTGAACAAATACTTTGGTCCTGTCTTCAAGAAGGAAGACATAAATAACCTTCGGGAAGTACTAGCGGACGGAGGGTCGAGTAAGAAGGAGGAACTGAAAGATATCCTTATTCGGCGGGAAATTGTGTTCGGGAAATTGATGTGATTGAAGGCCGATAAATCCCCGGGGCCTGAAAGTCTGCAACCCAGAGAACTTAAGGAAGTGGCCCTAGAAATAGTGGATGTATTGATGATAATTATCAAACAGTCTATCGACTCGGGATCAGTTCCTATGGACTGGAGGGTAGCTAATGTAACACCACTTTTTAAAAAGCGAGCGCGAGAGAAAACGGTTAATTATAGACCGGTTAGCCTGACATCAGTGATGGGGAAAATGTTGGAATCAATTATTAAGTATTAAATAGCAGCGCATTTGGAAAGCAGTGACAGGATCGGTCCAAGTCAGCATGGATTTATGAAAGGGAAATCATGCTTGACAAATCTGGAATTCTTTGAAGATGTAACTAGTATAGTGGACAAGGGAGAACGAGTGGATGTGGTGTATTTGGACTTTCAAAAGGCTTCTGGAAAGGTCCCATACAAGAAGTTGGTGTGCAACATCAAAGCACATGGTATTGGGGGTAATATATTGACGTGGATACAGAACTGGTTGGCAGAGAAATAGCGGAGAGTCGGTTAATGGGTCATTTTCAGAATAGCAGGCAGTGATTGGTGGAGTGCCGCATGTCTCAATGCTGGGTCCACAGCTCTTTACAATATATATCAATGATTTGGGTGAAGGAATTGAGTGTAATATCTCCAAGTTTGCAGATGACACTAAACTGGATGGCGGTGTGAGCTGCAAGGAGGACCCTAAGAGGCTGCAGGGTGATCCGACAGGTTAGGTGAATGGGCAAAAGCATGGCAAATGCAGTATAATGTGGATAAATGTGTGGTTGTCCATTTTGGGGTAAAAATCGCGAAGACAAAATATTATCTGAATGGTGGCAGATTGGGAAAAGGGGTGGTGCAAAGAGACCTGGGTGTCATGGTTCATCAGTCATTGAAAGTTGGCCAACATGTGCAGCAGACGATAAAGAAGGCAAGTGTTCCGTTGGCCTTCACAGCTAGGTGTTTTGAGTATAGGAGCAGGGAGGTCTTATTGCAGTTGTTCAGGGCCTTGGTGAGACCTCACCTGGTATATTGTGTTCAATTTTGCTCTCCTAATCTGAAGAAGGACGTTCTAGCTATTGAGGGAGTGAAGCGAAGGTTCACCAGACTGATTCCCGGGATGGACGGACTGACATATGAGGAGAGACTGGATCAACTGGGCCTTTATACATTGGAGTTCAGAAGGATGAGAGGGGATCTCGTAGAACCATACAAGATTCTGACGGGATGTGACAGGTTAGATGCGGGTAGATTGTTCCCGATGTTGGGAAAGTCCAGAACCAGGGGACACAGTATTAGGATAAGGGGTAGGCCATTTAGGGCTGAGATGTGGAGAAACGTCTTCACTCAGAGAGTTGTTAACCTGTGGAATTGCTTGCAGCAGAGAGTTGTTGATGCCAGTTCATTGGATATATTCAAGAGGGAGCTAGATATCGCCTTTACGGCAAAGGGGATCAAGGGGCATGGAGAGAAAGCAGGAAATGGGTACTGAGGAATCATCAGTCGTGATCTTCTCGAATGGTCGGGCAGGCTCGAAGGGCCGAATGGCCTACTCCTGCACCTATTTTATATGTTTCTATGTTTCTATCTCCAAGGTTGTAATCACACAGTTGCTACCGTTACCATGTGATGGTGGGTACAGGAATAGCAGGATAGAGAAATAAATGCGTGAGGTCGGGGATGTTGTTTGGTCAAGATTTCTCTGAATCTTGGCGGTTTCGAGGCGCCCCACACCCTGGATTCTAGACTGTGGACTGATTTGGGGCCTGTGAAAAACTGAGACAGGGTCAGTTGGGAATGCAAAACTGGTTTTATTGTGTTCAGACAGAGTAAAAAGGCAAGTTTGTAATAATCACAGTAATCAGGTACAAATAGGGAGAAATGGCAACTCAAATGCTCTATATTTGGGAAGAACACATAACACATATAACAGATTAAAAGAACACAGTCCTTCCACCTCCCAAAATACTTATGCACTAAACCTGGAAGGGGAAACACACCAGAACATCAACAGATAGGAACAGTGAGAAAAACCCCAACCTCCCAGACCCACCATCGAGCTACGTTAGAATTCTGGGGTTTCAGGGACCATGCTCACCAATTCCCTATTGACAGTTCCAACTCCGGGGTTCGCCTTAGTTGTCCTGTTCCTGTTCCAAACTCTGCGGTTCGCCTTCGTTGTCAGCGTTCTGTTGTCTGTACCTCGGACCTCGTTGGGGACCTCAACCTGCGTCGCTTCTTCAATTGGGCTGAATCCGCTGATGCGGTAAGGTGCGTATTGGAATTGTGGGGTGAGTATTCACTTTTCCTTGGTCAGGATAGTCTTCAAAGTCCCATCAGGTAATGTTTTACTCCTTGATAGCTTAGGAACAGCTTGCAGATTGCAAAAACCTTCGTATCTTCTTCGGTTTTGTCGGGGTGGTTCCGGTTGACTGTTTCATTGGTTGCGATGATCCGAAACTTTCCGGTAGTCATTTTGAAAGCCTGTTTGCGGTCATGGTGCTGTAATTCTGTGTTTTAGAGATTCCTTTCATGGATGTTTTCAAGGCTGGTGTTAACCTTATGCAACGAGAATGCTACCTTAATTGTGTCTCTCGAAGCACCCTTAACTGCCAGAACACGCCTTCAGTTACACTGAAACGAGGTTCCTTATCTTCGCGCCAAATCAATTCTTGGGCTATGTTTAAACTGTTCTGTACATTGATTTTGAAACGTCACCTTTGTCAGTGTTTTTGGTGGGCTAGTCAGCAGTCACTCGATTAGGGTGTGATACTGTGCTCTCACTGGTATTGCATTGTTTTAGGATTGTCCAGTTTCCTGGCCACCTAGTTGGGCCAATGATTTACATAGTGGTTGACTGGGTAATTGGCTTCTTGCATATTTTGGATGAGTTCTATAGTTTAGATAATGGCTGGTAATTTGATTATCTCTTAGGGGGTGAATTGGTGCTGCATAGTTCCCCAGACATTCTGAGATCCTTAACACACAAAGTTGTTTCACAGAGGTTAGCCCCACCTCCTGTATTAGGTATCTCTGTTTCGCAGCAGAAGAAAATGTTGTGGAATCTTAAAATTGATATGTTCCTTCCCATAGATATTTAGGAGATCTCAGGCTTCTGTAATTTCGGTCGATTTTGTATTTTCTTTTCAGAAAGGCCAAACACTGGCGTGGATTCCATGAAGTTTGCCCCCTTTTGCCTTTTTCCTTTTAAAACTTAGATCTCCACTTGGAAAATTCAAAGCTCATTTTTAACATTCCAAGAGGGGCTTTTCTTTAATTTTCAGGGAGAGGGACTCATGGAATTTTTGGCAACCCTTCAGTCCCCTCTATGACACGATCCAACCATAGTGTCACTTTACAGGTGAGCAGAAATTCCTGACTCTCAAGAGCTAACCTTCCCACAGCCATTGCATACATTCGGCTTTACATGATACAGCATTCAGTTACATCCTCTTCCTTTTACAGGCATATAGGCAAGTTACGCTGCACTTCACAAGAATAATACATATTTCAAATACATCACACAACATTATAAACTTAAATTGCGACTAGGGTTCCTAAGGTTTGTCCACCATCCTGTAATATCGGGATTGGTGCCTTCGGTTCTCCCCTTTGCACTTGGAACACCACAGATTCAGCACTATCCTGAGATGATATACTACCAAAAGAGTAGAGGCTACCCTGATCCAAGAAGGGTCTTCTATATTTCCGAAAATGTCCCACCAGGGTGGAACTATGATAAGCAAGATCTCACTCCCTATCTTAAATGTCTTTTGTTCAAGAGTGCAGAAATGTTTCTGCAATATTTCCACAGATTGCAGCAAGGAGGTAAGATGTTCGGATAGAGGAGGAATTGTATAACCAAAATGTGTTCCATAGTCTTGTAGATTTGTGAAATTGTCGGTGACTGTGAGGTGAACAGTGTAGGGCTCAGGAATGGGTACAATCCATTCTTGGGCCACTTTAACTGGTGCCTCGCATTTAATGGAAAAACTGCTCTCACTCACTGGACACCCGTAAATGCGGGATTCTTCCACGTCTCCTCAGTCGCTGCTGCTTATCCTTATCAGAACGAGCAGGAACAGGATCCTTCTCATACTGACCTCTTTTCTGTAGGGGCACATAAAACAGATTGTCTTGCCCTGAGAAAGCTCTCTGGCTTGACAAAGGTGACTGAGTTCCAAGATGGGCTCATAGTCTTTAATTGATTGGCTGTCTTATTCAGTTCCAGGTGGACTGATTGCTTTTAACTTTGTCTCACAATCATTCTGCTTTTTTATCTTACCGGTGCTCCCTTAATAGCCATAGCGGTAGATTCCTCTTACTCCCAGGTGTTACCCGGCCTGTGCTTCTTTTACCAGCTGAACAGGTAGATTATTTTCCTTACCCCAGTTAACTAATACATATATACTTAACATTACACAGCTAAATCTTACACTATTCTAAACCATTCACTAAACATGCATAAATTCATATTTTAAATATCCTTAAATTCACATCGCTATAGATGTACATCTGCCACTCGTCTCCGGATGGCCAGGCTAATTCCTGTTTACCTCCACTTGGGACAGCAGCTGGGTATCTTGTAAGGCTGCAAGTAAGGCGGCCTGAGCCACAACATGCAGAGGGCTCTCACTAATGTTACTGGGGTTTGCCCTGTGTCCCAGGGGAACGGGGAACTGTTCCCTTCGATGATGCAGCACACTGCCCCTTTTGGTGTGGCCACAGTGTCCTGCTCTGTAGGTTTTGCGCAGCCTGAAGCTGCAGGCCGAGGGCCGTTATCTTTACAACGCTTCCTGACCTTGGGTGTCCCCTTTCTGGTGGCGGCCTTACCTGGACCGAGCCACTGGAACTGGTGCGCTGGTGACCACGGGGCTTTTGGCTGTCGTGTGTGGGTAGTCCTTCTTGGGGCTACTGTTACTGGGGGTGCATCCAAGTCCCAAGCAAAAGGTGGGATCGTCCCTCCAGTAAAGCAGTTCCCCGCTCCCAGCTGCCCTGTTTGTCTGGCTGCCCCGCCCACTTCGGGACTTTCATAGCCAGCGGCTGCTGACTGCTTCTTACGTTTTTCGGGCTCCCCTGGTTTAAACAGCTTACACTGGTTGCTATGGAATCTGTTCGTGCAGTGGGGCATCTTTATAGCATAGACCATGGATCATGCCTTGTCCACAATGTGGTATGGTCCCATATATAGGGCTTCAAATGTTCCAAACCGAGCAAAATTCCTAAGCATCACCTGATCCGCTATATCACATTCGTGGTGCTAGCGGGGTTCTAGCAGCAATCGCTTGCTCCGATGTTGCTTCCCCATGTTATCAGCAGCTTGTCAGTGTATCTGCTTGAGGTGTTCAAACAGATTCTAGAAAATACGGTCCTGGTTCACCCCTCTGAGCTGACGTTCAGTGAGCACCCGGGCTAGGACATGGGTGGGGGTTCGAATGGCCCTACCGGTCATGCGCTTGTGTGGGGAATTCCCCGTGCTCTGTGACTGGCTCCCCCGGATCCCCATTAAGATCAGCGGTAAGACCTCTACCCATTTTTGGTGTGAGTGTCTCGTCTCCTTCCGCAGCCTTCCTTTAATGGTGCGGTTTTAACGCTCCACAATACCTGATGACTGTGGGTTCTGACAACATGCCATTTCCCTTGAATGCCGAGCGTATTAAGGGTTGCCTGCATTAGGTGACCTGTGAAGTGGCTCCCCTGGTCGGACTCCACATACTGTGGTAGTGCCCACCGGGGAATACCTCTTTCACAAAGTTCCTAAAGCGGTGGCTGTTCAGCATGGAAAGGCTTCAACCCGTTTGGAGAACACATCCACCAGGACTGGACAGTATTTATAGCCACCCTGGGCGGTGGGTAGGGGCCGGATGTAGTCGATCTGAATCGACTGCCATGGTCCCTATACCCACCTGATATGTCCCAAAGAAACCTCCCTTTGCTGGGGGTCAGCGTTGTTAGCAGCACACACTAGGCAGTCGGTGCAGAACTCGCGGACATGCTCCCTGAGTCTCAGCCACCACCCTGCCTGTTCCACCTATTGTCAGGTGGTCTCAGGTCCGGGGTGCCCCGCTCCTGGACCCTCATGGGCAAGTTGGAGGAATTCCCCCCTGTGTTGCTGTGGCACTACCCATTGCTCTCCCCTGAACAGCCTCTTTAATGGTCACGGCTGCTGCGCAGTATGGTCCTTGTACCTTTTCTCCCTTGGTTAGTGCATTTAAAACGGTTCTTAGGACTAGATCCTGGGTTTGAACTTATTTCAGGTCCGGCGCTAATACTACCCCTGCCCTTTCTGCCGTTCCTACCCTGCTCCTAACTGCTGCTTTGGGGTCCAGGGCGTAAGGATCGCAAAACTTCCCTATGCGAGCACTCTCCTCAGCCAGTACGTCTGCCTGCTGGTTTCCCTGACCTCGAGGTTCAGTGGTCGAGTGGGCTTTCACACTGTGAATGTAAATCTCCCTTTCCTCCCTTTCCAGTAGGGGCTTGATTGCCAAAGGTCTCCTGACGGGATCAGATGGCCAGGTACTCCATACACGAGTTGCATGTAAACATAATGTCTGAATTAATCGTGTACGGTGTAGGGAAATTCTCGCGGTGTGTGACCACATATACCACCGTGGTCAGTTCGGCATGCTGGGCAATCATGGTGCTGCGGAGTTTAATATTCAGGGTAATGTTGGCCTCTGGGTCATAGACTCCGCACCCTGTGAGTCGTTCATCAACAATTACTGTGCTCGAACCGTGCACGTAGATTCGCGGCACGAGGGGTGTATCCCGGCCCGAAATCCTACGTTGACTTCCAAAATACCCCTTCTACAGTGCACCGGTGGGCTGTCCCCGGGTAGATCCTTTTATCTGTGAGCCTTGGTTCGCACTGGCCTTTTATCCTTAGGTCCATCTGGGAGATGTGTAGAGTCCAGCGAGCGATGCGAGCCCTGCTCACTGTCCCATCCTTAATCCTCCCATTCAGGAGCATCTGGGTAGGCGTATGGTGGGGAAGGAGTGTGATAGGGGACCCTCCTGTGAAGATTAAAGATCTCTTCACAGCCCAGTGTGTGGCCAGTAAGTGCCTCTCACAGTTGGAGTACCCCTTTTCCACATTGGTGAGTATCCTGGAGGAGTAAACCACCGGTCTCAGTTGGCCGTGCCGTTCCTGCAAAAGCACTGCGCTCAGACTGTCTCCAATGGCTGACACCTCCAGGAAGAACTCTCTCCCCTGATCAATCACTCCTCGGGCTGGTGCGGTCTGCAGCCTTTCCTTTAGTTCTTTAAATGGTGCCTCGCAAACCTCGTCCCAATCCTACTCCACTTCCTTGTGTAGGAGCCGGAAGAGAGAGGCTGCTATGGCAGCATAATCCTCAATGAAGTTTCTGCCGTGCCCTGTTAGTCCCAGAAAAGATCTCACTCCCGTTACTGTGTTGGCGGCTGCTAATTCCTGTACTGCCTCCCATCTAGCCTTGTCAAAGTCTCTTTCCCCAGCGCGAACCGTCAGTCCCAGGAACTTTACTTCATTTTGGCAGATCTGCGCCTTCTTGGGGTTAACGTTAAAACCTTTCTCCCTAAGAAGCTCCAGCAGACCGGCCAGCAGTGAGCCATGCTGCTCACCTTCATCGGTAAATAGGAGCATATTGTCCACATACTGGACCAGCTGCCAGGGTCTGCTAAAACCCTTCAAGCAGTTAGCCATGCATTGATGAAAAGATGTTGGGGCTGTTGTGAAAAAACTGGGGCAGGCAGTTCCAATGTAAAAGCGAACTTGTACTGGTCCTCCTTCGGAAGGGGATTGACCAAAACCCGCTGGAAATATCCAGCACCGTGACTGTGGTTGCGGATGCTGGGATACTTCCAATGAGGTCGGCGACAGCTGCGACCTTGGGTGCACAGGCGGGGATTTTACAGTTGAGAACCCGGGAGTCCACCGTGGCTCTCCAGGAATTGCCCGGTTACTTAACCGGCCACAGTGGAGAGTTCACATGGGTGGCTATCGGTCTCAATACCCCCTGTTTAACCAAAGAACTCATGGCCGTTTCCATGTCTGCCTCTGCTTCCCTGGGGAAATTGTACAGCTTTTGTGGTCGCGTCATCGGGTCTCCACTCACACTGACCTCGACCCCGTTTTCTCTCCCAAAAATCATGTTTGTGAGTGGCAACCGCGGCGAGGTATGCTCGCACAGCAGCCTGCTACTCCACTGGAGTGTTATTGACCAGTAATTCAAGGTCGTAACCCTCCTTTGTCTTCGTTGTACACAGGGTCCCCTTTCCTTGTTTCTTTGGGATGACTGCTACCTCAGTTTCTTTACCGGTACAGGCTGCCCCCACAGACAGTGGTTTCTTATATCCACTAGAATCCGGTGATCTATAATAAAGTCGGCCCCCAGGATTTTTTTTCCCTCCTACTCCCACTTCATCAGGCCCACGTCCACTGAGTGTGCAGTGTTCCTAATTGAATGGACAGCGGGATAGAGAATGAGCCAGCCTGTTCATTGCCCGTGAATCCCACTCGGCTGTACGAGGTCCCGTTTGATAGAGGTGAGGCTGTGGGGTCATCTGCACAGACTATGGTGCATGATGCTCCAGTGTCAAGAACATAAGTCCCCTTCACTCTCCCCTCCTCCTTTTCGTCATACGGTCGCTTCCAGGCACCCTACACGTGGGACACAGGTAGATAGGCTGCGCTGGTTTTAGTCATAAATCTGGATGAGATGACGCAGATGGTATCACTGTACCGGTGGCCGTTGGCCACCTTCCCCGGACCCATTAGTGCCGTTCGGAATGCAGCCGCAATGCTCTCAAATGTTTGGGGAGAGACCGATGTCTCGGTCTTTTGGGCTGGGACTGTGGGATTCTTTCCTACCCTGTCCTTCCAGGGATTCCTGCAGTCCTTCCTCCAATACCCATTCTTCCCGCACCCAAAGCAGCTACGCTTGGTTTCGGAGGGTTACCCGCTTCCTGGTGCCAATCTTTCTTTCCCTGACTTTGTTTTAAATCATGTAGCTTTCCCTTGGGTGGGTGCTCTTCCCCCCTGCAGCTCCGATATGCCATGGTCAGTTGCCTGATCACTGTTTCTTCGGTGGCTTGGGGGTCCCTCGAGTCAAACCAAAGCTCTGTTCTGGCTGTGATCCGGGGCCGGCTGTTCGCCACTATGCTCCGGAGCCATTGTGCCCGTTCGCCCGGTGTAAGATTAGCCCGGTCGAGAGCCATACTGCACGACTGCTGATACAGAGGCCACAGCCTGTCAGCGAAAGCCTGAGGGGATTCTGCCACGAGCTGCACTGTCCTGTCCACTCGGGATAAGGGTCTTCCCTCATTTAGATCCATGGCCTCCAGAACTTCATCCCGGATATCATCATGTGTACCCTGCCCTTTCTGCACTCCGCCGAAAGGGACTGGTGCAGCTTGCTGACCAGGGAAAAAAGGAACAGTTTTACCTGCTCTGAGTCATCACACCCGCTAATCTTGGCTGCCTGTTCCACTTCCATGAAGTGGACGGAGGGGTCACCCTTGTGTGTAAGCTTACTCAGGTGACTTACCATAGCCCTCCATTGTTGGGTAGTGTGGGGAACAACGAATTGGCTCTTAACAACCCCCGGTGCTCCACCCACACGCGCTGAACTTTTGCTGCCAGACCAGACATATTGGTCCCGGCTCCGACCCTTTCATTTCTGGCTCACCCTTCTCTCCCTGCTGCCAAACCGAGTTAAGCCCCGGCACCGCAGGGGGTGGTGGTCCGTACTCCCTGCCTGCATGAGCAATTATCCCTACCTCCTGCTGCCCAACCGGGTTGTTCCCCGGCGCCACACGGGGTGGCTGAACAGTTTTCTCCTGCTTTTTCAGGTCTTCCCGGGTCGTACCCGGATTTATGAGCAGACCATGCCTCTTGGCCTGGACAGAGCGCGGTTTAAACTTTCAATTTGCTGCTGGCAGAGGCCGTGATCTCCCGACTCAAACCCCTTAGTGCTGATGACTCTGTAGGCTGCCTGGATGTCTTTGACTCTCTCCTCCTGCTCTTTAATTTGACTATTAGGGCGTGCATTCTCTTCTTGCGTACCCATTCATTTTGCTTAGCCTATGTGACCTGACACTGCATATAATCCAACACATTCCTGAACGTCTTCTCTGTGTAAAGCCTTTCCTCGTTGTGCTCATGTTACTCTCTCATTAACCGTTCCCCTATGATTGTTTGTGCACTAGACTGTTCCTCTGCCTCTCTCAGTTCAACCCTTAGTTTCTCGACTGTCAAATCTAAGAGTGGGACCTGTTAATGCAGACATACTAGCCAAATTGCCTTTTCCACTGCCTTTTTGTGAGTTTTACCCTTTGTCC
Source organism: Pristiophorus japonicus (assembly GCF_044704955.1). Lineage (NCBI taxonomy): Eukaryota > Metazoa > Chordata > Chondrichthyes > Pristiophoridae > Pristiophorus > Pristiophorus japonicus. Next base: position 14,157,815 of record NW_027252779.1, read on the forward strand.
ACTGGGTTGCAGCGTCCCCTGGACGCTTAGCACGCAACAGATCGCGGACCCACTTCTTTGTTGCATTCACTCTTTTGACCACATAGGAGGCAATCCTCGCTTCCATTTTACTTCTTCTCTCACAATCAAAGTCTGTCTCCTCACATCCCTTTTGCCACAGTCCCTTTGTGGTCGCCATTATGTAGGGTTGGTTTTTGGTCAGGTTTCTGTGACACCTTGGCGTTTTCGAGACGCCCCACACCCTGGATTCTGGACTATGGACTGATTTGGGGGTTGTGAGAAACTGAAACAGAAACAGTTGGGAAGATGCAAAACTGATTTTCTTGTGCTCAAATAGAGTAAAGAGGCACGTTTTTAATAATCATAGCAATCAGCTACAAATAGGGAGAAATGGCAACTCAAATGCTGTATATTTCGGAAGAACAAATAACACATATAACAGATTAAAAGAACACAGTCCTCCCACCTCCCAAAGTACTTATGCACTGAACCTGGAAGGGGAAAACACACCAGAACATCAACAGGTAGGAACAGTAAGAAAAACTCCAATTTCCCAGACCCACAATCTAGCTAGGTTAGAACTCTGGGTTTTCAGGGACCATGCTCAACAATTCCCTTTTGACAGTTCCAACTCCGGGGTTTGCCTTAGTTGTCCTGGTCGTATCGGCCTTGTGGGGTGACTATTCACTTTTCCTTGGTCAGGGTACTCTTAAAAGTTCAGATAGGTAATATTTTACCCCTTGGTAGCGTTGGACCAGCTTGTAGAGTGGAAACAATGTTCGATTTTTCTTCGGGTTTGTCGCGGGTTCTCGTTGACGAATTGATTGGTCGCAATGGTCTGGAACTTTCCGATAGTTGTGAAAGTATGTTTGCTGTCGTGGTGCTGTCCCTTTGAGTTTTAGAGATTCTTCACGCCGATATTTCGGGGTACCACTTTTCGAGGCTGGGGTTAAACTTATGCCACGAGACTGCGACCTGAAGAGTGTCACGAGAAGCACCCTTAAATGCCAAACAGGCCTTCAGTTATACTAAAACAGGCTTCTTTATCTTCGATCCTAATGTGTTCTTGGGCTTTGTTTAAACTGTTCTGTCCATTGAGTTCCAAATGTCTCCTTTGTCAGTGTTTTTGGTGGGCTAGTCAGCAGTAACTCGATTAGGGTGTGATAATGTGCTATCACTGTTTTTGCGCTGTTTTAGGATTGTCCAGTTTCCTGGACATCGAGTTGTGCCCATGATTACCAGAGTGGTTGATTGGGTAATTGGATTCTTGCATATTTTGGATGAGTTCTGTAGTTTAGATAATGGCTGGTAATTTGATTATCTTTCAGGTGGTGAATTGTTGCTTCATAGCTCTCCACGACAGTCTGAGATTCTTAATACACGAATTTGATTCACAGAGGTTCGCCCCACCTCCTGTATTCGGTAACTCTTTTCAACAGCCAAAATGTTGTGGAATCTTAAAATTGATATGCTCCTTCCCAGAGGTGTTTCGGGGATCTCAGGCTGCTGTAATTTAAGTCCATTTTGAATTCTATTTTTAAAAGTCCTAACGCTGGCAGGGCAGAGGGGGGGCGGGGGAGCGGCGGTGGGTTTCCATGAGGTTGGCCTCCTTTTGTAATTTTTACTTTTAAACTTAGATCTCCACTTGAAAAATCAACGCTCATTTTTAACAGTCCATTTTCTTTAATTTTCAGGGAGAGGGACTCATGGGAATTTTACGCAACACATCAACAGGGTTAACAGTCCTGTCCCAGAGGGATTCACAGTCCTGTCCCACAGGGAGCACAGTCCAGTCCCACAGGGATTGCAGTCCAGTCCCACTGAATCACAGTCCAGTTCCACAAGGCTCACAATCCAGACCCACAGGGATCACAGTCCAGTCCTGAAGGGATAACAGTCCAGTCACACATGGTCACAGTGCAGTCACGCAAGGGTCACAGTCCAGTTCAACAGGGGTCACAGTCCAGTCCCACAGGGATCACAGTCCAGACCCACAGGGATTGCAATACAGTCCCACTGGATCGCAGTCCTGTCCCACAGGGATCACAGACCAGTCTCACAGGGACCACAGTCCAGTTCAAGAGGGATTGCAGTCCAGTCTCACTGCATCACCGTCCTGTCCCTAAGGGATCACAGTCCTGTCCCACAGGGATCATAGTCCAGTCCCACAAGGGTCACAGTCCTGTCCCATAGGAATCACAGTCCTGTCCCACAGGGATCACTGTCCAGTCCCAAAGGGATCACAGTCCAGACCCACAGGGATTGCAGTCCAGTCCCACTGGATCACAGTCCTGTCCCACAGGGATCACAGTCCAGACCCATAGGGATCACAGTCCAGTCCCACAGGGATCACAGTCCAGTCCCATAGAGATCACAGTCCAGTCCCACTGGGATCACAGTCCTGTCCAACAAGTGCGGGAGTCCAGTCGCATAAGGGTCACAGTCCAATCCACGCGGAGCACATTCCATTCCCACAGGGATCACAGTCCATTCCCACAGAGTGGGTGTACAGTCCCACAGGGATCACAGTCCAGTCCGACACGGATCACAGACCTGCCCACAGGGGTCAGAGTCCAGTGCCATAGGTGTCAGAGTCCAGTGCCACAGGGGTCACAGTCCAGTGCCACAGGGAACACAGTCCAATCCCACAGTGATCTCCGTCCTGTCCCACAAGGATCTCATTCCGGTCCCACAGATATCACAGTCCAGTCCAACAGTGATCACAGTCCATTCCCACAGGGATCACAGTCCAGTCCCACAGGGGTCACAGTCCAGTCCCACAGGCGTCACAGTCCAGTCCCACAGGGATCTCAGTCCAGTCACACAGGGGTCACAGTGCAGTCACGCAAGGATCACAGTCCAGTCCCACAGGGATCACAGTCCAGTCCCTCAGGGATCACTGTCCAGTCCTGAAGGGATCACAGTCCAGTCCCACAGGGATCACAGTCCAGTCCCGAAGGGATCACAGTCCAGACCCACAGGGATCACAGTCCAGTCCCGAAAGTTAACAGTCCAGTCCCACAGGGATCTCAATCCAGTCACACAGGGGTCACGGTGCAGTCACGCAAGGATCACAGTCCAGTCCCACAGGCATCACAGTCCAGTCCCACTGGGATCACAGTTCTGTCCCACAGTGCGGGTGTCCAGTCCCACAGGGATCACAGTCCTGCCCACAGGGGTCAGAGCCCAGTGCCACAGGGGTCAGAGTACAGTGCCACAGGGTTCACAGTCCAGTACACAGGGAACACAGTTTAATCCCACAGTGATCACAGTCCTGTCCCACAAGGATCTCATTCCTGTCCCACAGGGATCACAGTCCAGTCCAACAGGGGTCACAGTCCATTCCCACAGGGATCACAATCCAGTCCCACAGGGATCACAGTCCAGTCCCACAGGGGTCACAGTCCAGACGAACAGGGATCACAGTCCAGTTTAACATTGAACACAGTCAAGTCCCACAGGGATCACAGTCCAGCGCCACAGGGTTTACAGTTCAGTCCCACAGGGATCACAGTCCAGTCCCATAGGGATCACAGTCCAGTCCGATAGGGATCACAGTCCAGTCCCACAGGGGTCACAGTCCAGTACCACAGGGATCACAGTCTAGTCTCACGGGGATCAATGTCCAGTCCCACAGAGATCACAGCCCTGCCCACAGGGGTCAGAGTCCAGCGCCACAGGGGTCACAGTCCAGTCACACAGGGAACACAGTCCAATCCCACAGTGATCACCGTCCTGTCCCACAAGGATCTCATTCCTGTCCAAAAAAGGGAACATAGTTCAGTCCCACAGGGATCACAGTCCATTCCCAATGAAATCACAGTCCAGTCCCACAGGGATCATAGCCCAGTCTCACAGGGGTCACAGTCCAATCATACAGGGATCACTGTCCAGTCCCACAGGGATCACAATCAAATCCCGAACGGATCACAGTCCAGTCCCACAGGGATCACAGTCCAATCATACAGGGATCACAGTCCAGTCCCGAAGGGATCACAGTCCAGTCCCACAGGGATCACAGTCCAGTCCCGAAGGGATCACAGTCCAGTCCCACAGGAATCACAGTCCAATCCCACAGGGATCACAGTCGAGTCCCACAGGAATCACAGTCCAATCCCACAGGGATCACAGTCCAGTCCCGAAGGGATCACAGTCCAGTCCCACAGGGATCACAGTCCAGTCCGACAGGGATCATAGTCCAGTCCTACAAGGATCACAGTCCAGTCCCAGAGGGTTCACAGTCCAGTCCCACAGGTATCACAGTCCAGTCCCGAAGGGATCACAGTCCAGTCCCGAAGTGATCACAGTCCAGTCCCAGAGGGATCTCAGTCCAGTCCCACAGGGATCACAGTCCAGTCCCACATGGGTCACAGTCCAGTCCCACAACAATCACATACCAGTCCCACAGGAATCACATTGCAGTCCCACAGTGGTCACAGTCGAGTCCCACAGGGATCACAGTCCAGTCCCACAGGGATCACAGTCCAGTCGCACAGGGATCACAGTCCAGTCCCACAGGGATCACAGTCCAGTTCCACAGGGATCACAGTCCCGTCCCACAGGGATCACAGTCCAGTCCCACAGGGATCACAGTCCAGTCCCACAGGGATCACAATCCAGTCCCACAGGGGACACAGTCCAGTTCCACAGGGATCACAGTCCAGTCCCACAGGGATCACAGTCTACTCACACGGGGATGAATGTCCAGTCCTGCAGGGATCACAATCCAGTCCCACAGAAATTACAGGCCGATCCACAGGGATCACAGTCTCGTCACACGGGGATGAATGTCCAGTCCTACAAGGATCACAGTCCAGTCCCACAGGGATCACAGGCCGATCCAACAGGGATCACAATCCTGTGCCACGGGGATCAATGTCCATCCCACAAGGATCACAGTCCTGTTGGAGCGGATTTTTGGACATATACTTGACTAGTATACTGGACCAAACATTTGTTTTATTTTCCCCTTTCATTAATTTTGTAAGGGACAATACTGATATATAAAAAAAACAGTTAGACTTCAAGGTATGCTGGCCTTGAGTTATGGAGATAGGAAGGTGAGATAATGAACACTGAAGAGTTAAGTGCTGGATATGTTTGTTTATATCGGTGCCAAAATCTGCCCTTGTTTATAATGCCCTGTCACAATACGAGGCTGGGTTATATCAAAAGCTCAGCCTTGGATAGTAAACCTTGTAATGCGATGATTAGACTTAAGGACTAGTGCTAAATCATGTGATGTAAAGTGACTTAATTTGTAAGATAAAAAACTTCACTGAAGATACCAATTTGAGAAATGGTTCAAAGACAGGGGTCTTTAACACTTCTCCCAAAGTTTTGTCTCCGATTTAATAAACCTTTCTTTATATATTCTGCAGTCTCGGAAATATTTTTCCACAACAAAATGACGTCACGAACAGGATACTGTCTGATCAGACGTGATCACTTAAGACAATATCTGGAATCTGGTGTGAGAGACTGAAAAGAGAGGTGTACGGGCTCGACGGGATAGTGTTTAAGATACGAGTAAACAGATAGCGGGAAGAGGCTGACTAACCAGTTTGAGTTGTCCCTTTAGTAAATAAGGTCGGTGCGGAAGAGAACTGATCACTCCAACCTAGAGCCTCAATATCCATTAACAATATGCCCCTTCCCGTCACCGACAAGAAGGCCCTGATAAACGGAATAGATGGACGGCCCACACTGGCCTACATGAGCACCACCCAATTGGTGGAAATTGATAATTTAGATATACTCATGAGATTTTACGTATGCAAGAATCGTGAGGGAACAATATTGCGGAATGATGTAATGAGGAAATTTAAGGCCCTGATTGATTGCGGCAAGGGGAAACTGACATGGCCAAAGGCGGATGGCAGTAAGGGAGATATAGGACAGATAGCCCACTATGTGTAAAGTATAGGTGTAGCTACAGCCACAAAAGCTGACTGCCTTTTCGGGAACGGAGGGTATGGAGGCATATGTGCCTCTGTGACCGGGGTCTGGGCACAGACAAAATTGGATACTGGAAAGGCGAAGATGGAACCTATTAAAGTCCCTGGACCACACCGACAATACCCGATAAGACCTGAAGCTAGAACAGCGGTTGTAGAAATAGTAAAAGGGCTAGTGGAAAAGGGTATCTTAAAAGAAACAGTTAGCACCACTAACTCCCCAACATGGCCGGTAGGGAAACCAGATGGGAGTTATAGACTCACTATCGACTACACTGCCCTTAACAAGGTCACCCCCAAATTACACCCGATAGTGGCCAGCCCCTCCACAATTCTTAATGGATTATCCCCTGAACATAAGATCTTTTCAGTCCTAGACATAGCCAATGGTTTTTGGGCCGTTCTCCTCGACCCAGAATCACAAGAAAAATTTGCCTTCACGGTGGAGTATAAAGAATATACTTGGACCCGATTACCATAAGGATTCCATAATAGTCCTGCCATATTCCATCGAGTCATGAGTGATATACTAAAACAAATAGAGGTACTGGCAGGAAATAGTATTTTACAATATGTCGACGACATATTAATAGCCTCAGAAAGCAAGGAAGGACATCAGGCAACCCTATACTTAGTTTTAAGGGCTCTGGAAACGGCGGGCCTTAAGGTTAACCCCAAAAAGGCCCAGGTAGGGAAATCCCAGGTCCTGTACCTAGGGTACTGCCTCTCAAATGAGCTGAAAAAAATGCCCTCGGATAGGAAAAAGGCTGTCAAGGACATGCCTAGACCAGTAATGGTAAGGGGGGTGAGGAAGGTACTGGGCCACTTTAATTATAGCCAGAACTTTATCCCTGATTTTGCAAAAATTGCTGAGCCTACACAAAGATTAGTGAAAGGGGGGAAACGGGCCCTAGACCTCATCGAGTGGGGTCCTGAACAAGAACAGGCGTATAGTAAACTCAAGTCAGAAGTAGACTCCGCACTGGATTGGGAATGCCTGATATGGGTAAGGATTTCCGCATCCACTTCAACAATGTAGGTGGGTTCTATATGGCCATGGTCACCCAAGATCACGGGGATAAAAGGAGACCTATAGCCTATTACTCTACCACCGAAAGCTCAGTGGTGATTGGGTTATCCAGATGTATAGCCGCGCTACGTTGCGCAGCTTGGGCGGTAAAAATTAAGCAAGCCTATGGTGATGACTGGAAACATCATTCTCCACACTAAACACACATTGGTAGAAATGTTAAACACAGGAAAACTGAGAACCGTTTCTAATCTGAGACGTGCAAAGTGGGAAGCAGTCCTCTTAACACCCAACAAAGCGGTAACCATAATAAGGGATGTAGGAAACAACCCCGCAGAAGGTATGATGAGTGAAGGGGAAACCCACTTTTGCGAAGAGGTATGTGAGGATATGGAAGAGGATAGAATAAAAGACGCCCCCATTCAAACCGCAGAACAAACCTTGTTTGTGGACGGTTCACGAAAATACGTCGAGGGACTACCTCGTACCGGATGGGCCGTCGTTGACCAGGATCTAGAGTCAGTTCAATCAGAGCGAATTAATGGGGGGTCGTCAGCTCAAGTGGCAGAACTGGTAGCCCTCACCCGGGCACTGGAATTATCGGAAAATAAGATTGTTAATATCTATACGGACAGTAGATATGCATTCGGGGTAGTACACGATTATAGGACAGCATGGGGGAGAAGGGGTTTTATCACAACTAGCGGACATCCCATAAAGCATCAGCTGAGAATAGAAGCTCTTTTATCAGCCAGTAATAAATCAAAACAGGTAGCGGTTATTAAAATTAAAGCCCACAAGAGGGAGCCGGACCGAACCAGTCCAGATTGGCTGAATCACCAGGGAAATAAAGCTGCAGATGTAGCTGCACAGAAGGCATTAGAGCAGGAAGAGTGTGAGGAAGCCTCAGTCAGTGCCGCTCGGGACCGAGACGAACAGATAAGTATTGAGAAACTACACCAGGACACTTCTGAGGAGGAAATAGGTATCTGGACAAAGCAGGGCGCAACGCAAGGGAAGGATAACGTTTGGAGACGAAACGACAAGGTAATGGCGCCTGAATGCATACAGAATACCTTATTGGAGTTGTATCATGGCCTGTCTCATTCGGGATGAGAGGCCATGACCGGGAGTCTTGGGAGAGATTGGTGGTGGAAATGGATGGGGAGAGATATCGTCAAATATTGTCATCGATGTGTTACGTGCGCACAATATAATCCAGGCAGACCCATTAAAATTAAATTGGGACACCAGCCCCGTCCACGGGGGCCATGGGAACACGTACAAATTGATTTCACAGGTCCTTTGCCCCCATCCCATGGGAAAATATATTACCTAGTGATTATAGATCAATTTACCCGGTGGGTGGAAGCTTTCCCCACACGTGATTGCTCTGCCTCAACAGTGGCAAGGATATTCTGACCAAGGCACCCAATTCACCGGGAAAATTGTAAAAACAATAAGCCAGCTGATGGGCATAAAACAAAAATTCCACATCCCCTAACACCCGCAGAGTTCTGGGATGGTAGAGCGCATGAACCGTTCCCTTAAGAACGCCCTGGCAAAGGCCATGCAAACGTCAGGAAAAACGTGGACAGAAGTATTACCCATTATATTGATGAAGTTAAGAGCCACCACAAACCGGACAACCGGATTAACCCCTTATGAACTAATGACAGGAAGGGCGATGCAATTACTAGAGAACATCATAACAGGGGGGGCAGATGTAGGCCCATTAAAAGACAAAATAAAACAAAACAAAATATGTTTTGGAACTAAGTACTCAATTAAAAGGGATGTGTAAATTAGTTAGGGACAATCAGGAAGAAAGAGACGCGGAAGCAGAGCTTACAAAGCTCCCGTTGGCAGGAAGGCGCGTTATGGTAAGGGCCCTCCCGGGAAAACCGGAGTTTGCCCCAAAAATGAAGAGGACCGTATGAGGTTATAATCAGCAGGGATACTTGTGCCTGCATCGATATCAAAGGGAATGGACAATGGAAGCATCAGACCATCTTAAGGTTTTTGAACCAGCCGTTTAGCACACGTATTAGTTGTTGTTTTTTGTCTATTTACAGATTGACAGCGAGAAATTCTTCAAGCAAGCCATACGGCCATTTTGCCTTTGACTATTTGTTAATTATAGAGTAATAAGATGAAACTATATATTGCGATCGGTGAGATTACCATAGTTCGTGTTACTAGCTAGACCGAAACGAGAGTTACATGTAAATACCTTTTTGTACATGTCTTATGTTTATGCGCAAAATGAGAACTTTTCCAGTTGCTGGGTATGTTCGCACATCCCCATACATAGCAAAGGAGGCATCCTTTTGAGGTCAATCTCCCTTAACATTTCGGAAGTAGCGGTGTGGGTAATGCGACAAAACGGGACAGGGGAAGTCAATGATACTTGGAACCAGAGTGGGGATAAAGAAACGTGGAGATCGGAGGGGTGGGGTTTACCTTTTGGATGCATTGACGGATGGTACCAGCCGGAATACAATAGGTCGGTACGACCCCCGTTCCTGGTTTTGAACAACACCTCAGGAGTTGGAAGGCCGACTGCTGACCTTTGTTTCACTAGAACGCTGACTGGTGAGGAAACAGGTTTTGTAGCAGGATACTTTAACATCACCAGGTGGAACATAATAGCCAGCGAAACAACAAACCAGGGGTTCTTTGAAATAGAGTGTTTGAAGAATCAGACAAGTATCCAGGACTGGGACCCTAAAATTAGGTGGCGACGGGGGCTGAGAGAGAGATTGGGGTCGAATCTAACTGCATACAATGGCACTTATTTTGTGTGCGGCCATAAGGCCTACCCCTGGTTGACACAGGACTGGAGGGGATCCTGTTATTTGGGATATGTGGTCCATTTTGTCATACGGGTACGTACTTTAGCAGAAGTACAGACACCAGGTCGACTAAGACGAGATCTTACCCCGGTAGAGAGGCTATTTGGGGTCATGATATTCCCATTCGGGATAGGATGCACCATACATGAATTACGTAACCTAGAGAGGGTACTGGAACAGATAGTTAACGACACAGCTGAAGCAATGGAGGGCACAACGGCTGAAATGGTAGCCATACGCACAATGGTACTCCAGAACCGAATGGCCCTAGATTATATACTAGCACAAAGTGGGGGCACATGTGCCTTAATTGCAGCTGAATGTTGAACTTACATTCCCGATAATTCAGAAAACATAACCAACCTCGCTGATCACATAAGAAGGGAGGTAAAGAAGTTATCCACGACAGCAGGAGTATCTGGCTGGTTTGACTGGCTGTTAGGGGAATCCTGTGGGTCCTATCTTATGCATGGAGTAATTATTCTGGTTGTAATAATAATTACTTGCTGTCTGATTATCGGGAGATATCTGTACACTGACTTGTGTCTCAAAGATCATCTCTCTCACGGACACACCTGTACACGGACTGGGGACTCTTTGTCGCTTCCGCTCAGGGACATATCTGTTTACTGACTGGTGTCTCTCAGTCCCTCTCCCTCAGGATGAATTCTGTACACTGACTGGTGTCTCCCAGTCCCTCCCTCTCAGGGAGATATCAGTAAACTGACTGGTGTCGCTCAGTCGCTCTCCATTATGGACATGTCTGTGCATTGACTGTTGTCTCTCAATTCCTCTCCCTCAGCGATATATATGTACACTGAAGGGTAGCTCTCAATGAATCTCCATCAGTGCGATATCTGTACACTGACTGTGGTCTCTAATTCCCTGCCTCTGAGGGTGATATCTCTACACTGACTGGTGTATCTCAATCCCTCATTCTCATGGAGATATCTGAACATTGACTTGTGTCTCTCAGTGCCTCTCCCTCAGGGAGATATCTGGCCACTGACTTGTGTCTCAAAGTCCATCTCTCTCACGGACACATCTGCACACGGACTGGGGACTCTTATTCGCTTCCGATCAGGGACATATCTGTACACTGACTTGTATCTCTCAGTCCCTCTCCCTAAGGGAGATATCGGTACACTGACTGATCTCTATCAGTCTCTTTGTCCATGAGGGACATATCTGTACACTGACTTGTGTCTCTCAGTCCCTCTCCCTCAGGGAGATATTTGTCCTCAGACTGATGTATCTCAGTCCCCTCTCCCTCAGGGAGATATCTGTACACTGACTGGTGTATCTCAGTCTCTCTGTTTCTCAGGGATATATCTATGCATTGACTGTCTCTCAGTCCATTTCCCTCAGCGAAATATCTGTACACTGACTGGTGTCTCTCAGTCCTTCTCCCTCTTTGAGATATCTTTAAACTGAGTGGTCTCTCAGTCCCATTCCCTCCGGGAGATATCTGTGCACTGACTGCTGTCTCTCAGTCCCTCTCCCTCAAGGAGATATCTATCCTCTGACTGATGTCTCTCAGTCTCTCTGTCTCTCAGAGAGATATATGTACACTGACTGGTGCCTCTCAGTAACTTCCTCTCAGGGAGAATTCTGGACACTGTCTGGTGTCTCTCAGTCCCTCCCTCCCTTGGAGAATCGGTACACTGACTGGTGCCTCTCAGTCCCTCTCCCTCTGGAAGATATCTGTTCACTGATTGGTGTCTCTCAGTTTCTCTCCCTAACGGACATATCTGTACACTGACGGGTATCTCTCAGTCCCTCTCCATCAATGAGATATCTGTACACGGACTGGTGTCTCTCATTCTCTGCCTCACAGGGAGATATCTTTCCGCTGACTGGTGTCTCTCAATCCCTCTCCCTCGGGGAGATATCTGTACACTGACTAGCGTCTCTCAGTCCCTCCCTCTCAGGGAGTTATCTGTTCACCGACTGGTGTCTGCAGTCCACTTTCCCTCAGGGACATATCTGTACACTGGCTTGTGTGTCTCAGTCAATCTCCCTCAGCGAGATATCTGTACACTGACTGGTGTCTCTCATTCCCTCTCCCTCAGGGAGATATCTGGACACTGCCTGGTGTCTCTCAGTCCCTCTCCCTCAGGAATATATCTATACACTGACTGGTGTCTCTCAGTCCCTCCAACTCAGGCTGACATCTGTACACTGATTGGTGTCTCTCAGTTCCTCTCCCTCAGGGAGATATCTGTACACTGATTGGTGTCTCTCATTGTTTCTTTCAAAGGAAGATATCAGTAAACTGACTGATGTCTCTCAGTCACTCTCATTGAGGGAGATGTCTGTACACTGATTGTTGTCCCTCAGTCCTTCATCCTCAGGGAGTTCCCTGCAAACTGAATGATCGCTCCCAGTTCTCTTTCTCAAAGCGATATCTGTACGCTGACTGGTTTCTCACAGTCACTCGCTTTTCGGGAGATATCTGTACGCTGAATGGTGTCTCAGAGTCCCTCTCTCTCAGCGAGATATCTGTACACTGACTGATGTATCTCAGTGCTTCTCCCTCAGGGAGATATCTGTACACTGACTGGTGTCTCTCAGTCCCTCTCCCTCAGGGAGATGCAAAGACGGATGCCTCTCAGTTTCTCTCCCTCTGGGAGATATCTGTACACTGACTGATCTATCTCTGTGCCTCTCCCTCATGGAGACATCTGTACACTAACTGGTGTCTCACAATCCCTCTCCCTCATGGAGATATCTGTAGACTGACTGGTTTCTCCCAGTTCCTCTCCCTCAGGGAGATATCTGTACACTGACTGGTGCCTCTCAGTCCCTCTCCCTGTGGGAGATACCTGTACACTGACTGGTGTCTCTCAGTCCCTCGCCCTGCGGGAGATACCTGTACATGGACTGGTATCTCTCAGTTCCTCTCGCAAAGGGAGATAACAGTGAACTGACTGGTGTATCTGAATACCTCTCGCTCAGCGAGATATCTATACTCAGACAGGTATCACTCAGTCCCCTCTTTCAGGGAGATATCTGTATGCTGACTACTGTGTCATGGGGAGATATATGTACACTGCCTGGTATCTCTCATTGCTTCCCTTTAAGGGAGATCTCAGTAAACTGACTGGTGTCTCTCAGTCCCTTTCCATGAAGGAAATATCTTTACACTGACTGCTGTCTCTCAGTCCCTCTTGCATGAGGGAAATATCTTTACACTGATTGTCTCTCTGTGCATATCCCTCAGGGGGATATCGGTTCACTTTCTGTTATCTCTCACCTCCTCTCCCTCTGTGTGATATCTGTACACTGACTGGTGTCTCTCAATCTCTCGCTCTCAGGGAGATGTCTTTTGACTTTATGTTGACTCTCGGGGAGATGTATCTACACTTACTGGTATCCCTCAGTCCTCTCTCGCTCAGGGAGATGTCTGCTCAATGAGTGGTGTCTCCCTCACCATCACCCTCTTTGCACTGACTGGTGTCGCACAAGGAGATATATGTACGCTGACTGGTATCTCTCAGACTCTCATCCTCAGGGAGTTTTCTGTACAATGAATGGTGTCTCCCAGCCCCGCTCCATCAGCGAGATATCTGTACACTGAATGTTCACTCTTTGAGCATCTCATCGGGAAGAAATCTGTACACTGACTATTGGCTTCCAATCCCTCTCCATCAGCGAGATATCTGTAAACAGACAGGTGTCTCTCAGTCCTAACTCTCGGGGAAGTGTCTGTCAACTGACTGATGCCTCTCAGTGATTTTCTCACAGGGAGATATCAGTAAAGGGACTGGTGTCTGTCAGCACCCTCTCGAAGGGAGATGTCTCTACACTGACTGACGTCTTTCTGTGCCATTCCCTCACAATGATATCTGTACAATGAATGGTTTCTCTCAGTCACCCCTCCCCCTGAGAGATATGTGTACACTGAATTGTGTCTCACACGGAAATATCTGTGCACTGACTGGTGTCTCTCAGTCCCCTCTCCTTTAGGGAGATATCTGTTCGGTGACGGGTGGCTCTCAGTCCCTCGACCTCTGGGTGATATCTATACACTAACTGGTGTCTCTCAGCCCCTCACCCTCAGGGAGATATCGGTACACTGACTGGTACCTCTCATTGCCCCCTCCATCAGGTTGTTATCTGTAAACTGACGGGTCTCTCTCTGTCCCTCATACTCAGGGAGGTATCTGTACAGTGACTGGTGTCTCTCTGTGCCTCTTCCTGATGGGGATATTTGTATACGTTCTGGTGTCTCTCAGCCCCTCACCCTCAGGGATGTATTTATACACTGACTTTTGTCTCTCAGAGCTCTCTCCGTCAGGAAGATATTTTTATATGGACTAACGTCTCTCATTCCCTCTCTCTCACGGAGATAACTGTGCACTGACTGTTGTCTTTCAGCCCCTCGCGCTCAGGGAGATATTTGTACAATTGACAGATGTCTCACAGATCTCTCTTTCTCAGGGAGCTATCTGTAAACTGACTGGTGTCTCTCCATAAACGCTCAGGGAGATGTCTGTACACTGACTGGGACTCACATTCCCCTCTTTCTCAGGGAGATATCTGTACACTAACGTGTCTCTCAGCTTTGCTCAGGGAGATGTCTGTACACTGGTGTCTCTCAGGCACCGCTTTCTCAGCGAGATATCTGTACACTAACTTGTGTCTCTCCCTACTCTCTCAGGGCGATGTTTGAACTCTGACTGATGTCTCTCAATCCCTCTACCTAGGGGAGATGTCTGAACAATGACTGTTTTCTCTCAGTCCCTCTAACTAGTCGATATGTCTGTACACTAACTGGTGTCCCACAATCTTCCTTCTCTCGGAGAGCTATCTGTATCCAGACTGGAGGGATGCATATGTAAACTGAGCAACTTCAGAGTCTTCAAACACAGAAATAAACAAGATGGTGCAATATACAAAACCTGAAGCCCTAGACATGTTTGGATAAAAATAGAAACAGAATCTGCTGGAACACGCAGCAAGTGAACAGGGAGGTGTGGACTCACTGTCGAGTTGTGTATCCGTGAGGTCATAGCACAACCATTGTCAGATTTCGTGAGATGGTGCTGATGTTGCTCATTCCATCAATACCATAGAAAATGATCTTGACAACACGATTACAATTCCACCTTGGGCTCTCGTGAAAATGAATTCTCTTTAGTTTTCAAATAAGAAGTACAACTGGAATAAAATAATCACCTAAAATGGAACGATTCATTCCCCTCTGCTACTTTAAAGCCCATGTGTGTCTCACTGTCAGATTCTGTACATGTGCAGTACAATAACGGGTAAGCCGGCTACAGCGCATATACATACAGAGTAAAGCTACCCTACAGTGTCCCATCAAACAGTCCTAGGAGATGCACAGCACAGGTTAGATACAGAGTAAAGCTCCCTTACACTGTCCCATCAAAATCTCCAATGGCAGATGCAGCACGGGTCAGACACAGAGTAAAGCTCCATCGACATTGTCTAATCAAACACTCCCAGGGACAGTACAGCACGGTTAGATACAGACTAAAGCTTCCTCTACACTGTCCCCATGAAACATTGCCAAGGCAGGTTCTGCATAGAATCATTGTATGTTTACACCACAGAACAAGCTCTTTCGGCCTGTCGAGCCATTCCGAATCTCAGCTCGTCCCACTCTCCTGTCCCTTCACCATAGTCCTGCGATTTTTTTTTCCAGTTATTTATTCAACTCCCTTCTGGAAAGATAAGATTGAGTCTAACTCCACCACGCTTTCAGACAGCGCATTCCAGTTCTTAACAACACGCTGCATAAAAAAATAATTTGGATCATTTGCCCATCACCTTAAATCTGTGCCTTCTGCATTTTGCCAGTATTGCCAGTTTCTCTCGAACTTCTCTGTCCAGACCCATCATGAATTTGAACACTTCTATCAAATCTCCTCACAATCTTCTCTGCTCCAAGCAGAACAACCCCAGCTTCTTCAATCTATCCATGTAACTGAAGTCCCTCATCCCTGAAATCATTCTGTATCTTCTCCAAGGCTTTCACAAAGTTCACATATTTCCCAAAGAGAGGTGCCAAGAATTGGACACAATACTCCAGTTGGGGCCAAACAATTTTTTTAACAGGTTCAGCATAATTTCCAAACTTGTGTACTCTATACCACTATTTATGAAGCACAGGATCCCATAAGCACGTTTAATTGATTTTTATACCTGTTCCTCCTGTTCATGCACGCAAGTTAGGATTGTATATATAGCTTTATAATTCCTCTTATTCTTCCTACCAAACTGTATCAATTCACACTTTACTGCGTTAAATTTCAGCCCACTTCACGAGGCTGTCTATATCTTCCTGAAGTCTATCACTCTCCTCCACACTGTTCACAATACTTATACATTTTCTGTCATCTGCAAATGTTGCTAATTTGCCCTGTACACGCACGTTTAAATCATTAATATATATCATGAAAAGCAGTGGTCCTAGTAACGAACCCTGGGGAACACCACTGTATACTTTCCTCAAGCCCAAAAAACCAACCGTTCACCACGACTCTCTGTTTCCTGTCGCATAGCCAATTTTCAATCCATGCTACCACTGCCACTTTTATTCCATGGGCTTTAACTTTGATGGAAAGCCTACTATGTGGCACTTTGCCGAACGTCTTTTAGAAATCCATGTCCATTACGTCAATCGCATTGTCCTCACCAACCCTCCCTGTTACCGCATCAAAAATCTCTATCAAGTTGCTTACACATGATTTACCATTAATAAATCTGTGGTGGCTTTCTTTAATTAAGCCACATTTGGCAAAGTGACCGTTAATTTTATCCTGGATTACTGTTTCTAAAAGCTGAATGGCCTGTGGTTGCTGGGTTTATTGGTACACCATTTCTTGAACAATAGTTTAACATTTGCAATTCTTCAGTCCTCTTGCACCACACACATACCTATGGAGGTTTGGAATATTATGGCGAGAATCTCCGCAATTTCCTCTCTCAAATCCGTCAACATCCTAGGATGAATCCCATCCACTCCTGCTCATGAATCTACTTTAAATTCAGCCAGCATTCCAATACCTCTTATTTATCCATTTTTATCCAACAAGTCGCCTCTACCCCCCTCCTTCCCTATGTCTATGGCAGCATCTTCTTCCTTGTTGATGAGAGATGCCATCATCTATGCTTCTATGCATAGAAACATAGAACCTTAGAAAATAGGGGCAGGAGTCGTACATTTGGCACTTCGAGCCTGCACAGCCATTCAATAAGATCATGGCTGATCATTCCCTCAATACCCCTTTCCTGCTTTCTCTCCATATCCTTTGATCTCGTTAAACGTATATATCCAATGAACTGGCATCAACAACTCGTTGCGGCAGGGAATTCCACATGTTAACAACTCTCTGAGTGAAGAAGTTACTCCTCATCTCAGTCCTCAATGGCCCATTCCTTATCCTAAGACTATGTCCTCTAGTTCTGGACTTCCCCAACATCGGGAACATTCTTCACGCATCTAACCTGTCCAGTCCTGTCAGAATCGTATACGTTTCTATGAGATCCACTCTCATCCTTCTAAACTCAAGTGCATAAAGGCCCAGTCGATTCAGTCTCTCCTCATATATCAGTCCAGCCATCCCTGGAATCAGTCTGGTGAACCTTCACGGCACTCCCTCAATATCAAGAACGTCCTTCCTCAGATTAGGCGACCAAAACTGAACACAATATTCCAGCTGAGGCCTCGCCAAGGACCTGTACAACTGCAGTAAGACTTCCCTGCTCCTATATTCAAATCCCCTTGCTATGAAGGCCAACCTAACATAGGTCTCCTTGTTGGTCCCGAATCGGCTCCACCCCTCTTCTGACTACCGTTTTGCTATAAGTATTCATATTGAACACTTTTAAATTACCTTTTATGTTGACTACCATTCTATTTGCATACCCTCTCATTGCCCCTATTATTTCTGTTTCACTTCGCTGATCTTTCTATATACAGTCTGATTCTCAGATGTATTTCCATCCTGACATCTGTCATACACGTTCTTTTTCTGCGTCATCATAATTTCTGTCTGTTTCATCATCCAGGGAGCTCTGACTTTAGTTGCCCGACTGTATGTCGCGGCAAATAATTCCTTCAAATCTTCACCAGCTAAATAATTACTCAGATTGGTTCCTCCGTTTATTGATAAAAAAAACTGCATGGGAGACACATTGATGCTTCGACTCCAGTTGCTGTTGGTCTTTCTTCGTGGACTACCATTTTATAATGCCCAAGGTGGAGCCAATTGCCCCGACCCTCACCCATCACTCCCCCGTGTATGTGTGCGTGTGGTTATTAACTGCAGAATACTCTCCAGGTCAAAATAAAAAGTTTCTGCACACCAGCCATCTCATTGTAACTCTGAGGGGCTCACCGAAAAGTATTGAAAGCACTGCTCTTGTTACTTGGAGATTTTCTGTTGGTGCAGCCCACCACTGCTGAAGAGGAGACTGCGAATGTATCATTCGGTGTTCAGTACACCTCTCAGTATCCCGTCGGTCGAACAGAAAGAGGCCATTCAGCCCCTCGAGCCTGGTCAACCATTCGATTAGTTCATGGCTGGCCTGTATCATAACTCCATCTAGATGCCTTGGTTTCTTAAAACCCTTACGCCACAAATATCTGTCCATTACAGTATAAGCATTTTCAATTCACGCTCGGAGTGCACCATATTTTGGGGGAGAGATTCCCAGATTTCTACTGCCCTTTGTGTGAAGAAGTGCTTCCTGATATCACCGCTAAATGGCCAGGCTCCAATTCTAAGGCTGTGAAACTTGTTCTGGGCTACACACCCTTCTGCCCCGCCACACCACAGGCACACCTTCACCCCTGAGCAAAATAACAAAGAGAATGACATCAATCCGACATTCAGATCCGTCCAACATTCCCGGCAGAAGGCAACGTTAATTCAGGCTCCGTTTGATGTGTAGGAACTGCGACCCCAGAACCTGGAAAATTGCTGTCCAAATAATGGGCCGTGCTCAGAATTATAGCTAAAGGGAACTTTACTCTCTATCCAACACATGCTGTACCCGCCCTGGGAGTGTTTGATGGGACAGTGTAGAGGGAACTTTACTCTGTATCCAACACATGCTGTACCCGCCCTGGGAGTGTTTGATGGGACAGTGTCGAGGGAACTTTACTCTATATCCAACCCATGCTGTCTGAATAATGGGCCGTGCTCAGAAATATAACTAAAGGGAGCTTTACTCTTTATCCAACCCGTGTTCTACCTGTCCTGAGAGTGTTTGATGGGACAGTGTAGAGGGAGCTTTACTCTGTATCAAAATCATGCTGTACCCACCCTGGGAGTGTTTGATGGGAAAGTGCAGAGGGAGCTTTACTCTGTATCTAATCCCGTGCTGTAACTGCCCTGGGAGTGTTTGATGGGACATTGAAGAGGGAGCTTTACTCTGTATCTAACCTTTGCTGTACCTGCCCTGGGAGTGTTTGATGGGACAGTGTAGAGGGAGCTTTATTTTGTATCTAACCCGTGCTCTATATGTCTTGGGAGCGTTCGATGGGGCAATGTGGAGGGAGCTTTACTCTGTATCTAACCCGTGCTGTGCCCACCCTGGGAGTGTCTGATGGGACTGTGTTGACCTAGTTTTACTGTGTACCTAACCTTGGAGTGTTTGATGGGAATATCTGGGTATGTGTGGGGAGAGGCCCATGTATGGTAGTTTCGGGGGTTATGGAGACTTTCTGGGTTTGTGTGGGGAGAGACCCACATACCGGTGGGTCCAGGGGTTAAGGAGACTCTCGGGGTATGTGTGGGGAAAAGCCCATGCCTCTCAGGGGCGCTAGAGGTTTTGAAGCTTCATTTTGCCACGTGATCATCAGTATGAATGGAAATACCCAAAACATATATCTACAGTTAGCATAAATAAAAATACCTCACATATTTAACATTAATTGAAATGGCATGTCATTAAATATTTAAGGGAAGCCTTTTTTAGAAATATTAATGTATATGTTTTAAAGGGTGTATAACTACACTGTTAAAAACCGCACATTCCGGGTTTTAGTGCCAATTACGGATCATTATTGAATCTGCTTCACTCACATATTAAGGCTTTGCATTCCAGATGAAAACTCGCTGCATAAAACACATTCTCCTCATCTTCCCTCTCTTTTTTTGCTAATTATCTTAAATCAGTTTCTCTTCATTTACTCTATTCATACCGCTCATAAACATGAACAACTCTATTAAATCTCTGCTTAATCTTCTCTGTTGTAAGGAGAACAACCCGAGCTTCCGCAATCTGTCCATACAACTGAAATGTCTCATTTCTGGTACCATTTCAGTAAATCTGGTCTACGCCTTCTCCAAGGCCTTGACATCCTTCATTAAGTGTGATTCTCTGAATTGGACACAATAGTCCAGTTCAGGACTAAGCAGTGTTTTATAAAGATTTAACAAAATGTCCTTGCTTTTGTACTCTATGCCTAAAATTATAAAGCTAAAGATCCTGTATTCGGTTTAAAAGCCTTCTCAACCTGTCCTGTCAGCTCCAAAGATTAGTGTCCGATAAATCCCGGGTCTCTCTCCAAAGATTAGTGTCTGGTGTGGAAGTAGTGTCTCAAACGAGCGTACTATGCTTAACAAAGGGGACCACATAGTGATGAGGGCAGAGTTGGCTAAAGTAGACTGGAAACACAGACGAAATGGTGGCAAAATTGAGGAACAGTGGAGGATTTTTAAGGAGCTCTTTCAAAGTGCTCAACAAAACTATATTCCAGTGAAAAAGAAGGGCAGTAAGAGAAGGGATAACCAGCATTGGATAACCAAGGAAATACAGGAGAGTATCAAATTAAAAACCAATGCGTATAAAGTGGCCAAGGTTAGTGGGAAACTCGAAGATTGGGACACTTTAAACGACAGCAAAGAATGACAAAGAAAGCAATAAAGAAAGGAAAGATAGATTACGAAAGTAAACTTGAGCAAAACATAAAAACAGAGAGTAAAAGCTTTTACAGATATATAAAATGGAAAAGAGTGACGAAAGTAAATGTTCGTCCCTTAGAAGATGAGAAGGCGGATTTAATAATGGGAAATGTGGAAATGGCTGAGACCTTAAACAAATATTTTGCTTCGGTCTTCAAAGTGGAAGACACAAAAACCATCCCAAAAATTGCTGGTCACAGGAATGTGGGAAGCGAGCACCTTGAGACAACACAAGAACACACACCCCTCTCTCCCCCTCCCCCACACACACTCCTCTCCCCGTCTCCCACACACACTCCTCTATCCCCCTCCCCCAAACACACTCACCCTCCCCCACACACACTCCTCTCTCCCCCCTCCCCCACACACACGCCTCTCACCCCCACCCCCACACACACTCCTCACTCCCACTCCCCCACACACACTCCTCTCTCCCCAATCCCTAAACACACTCACCCTCCCCCACACACACTCCTCTCTCCCCCTCCCCCACACACACTCCTCTCACCCCCTCCCCCAAACACACTCCTCTCTCCCCCTCCCCCACACACACTCCTCTCTCCCCCTCCCCCACACACACTCCACTCGCCCCCTCCCCCACACACACTCCTCTCTCCCACTCCCCCACAAACACACCTCTCTCCCCAATCCCCCAAAAACACTCACCCTCCCCCACACACACTCCTCTCTCCCCCTCCCCCACACACACTCCTCTCACCCCCTCCCCCAAAGACACTCCTCCCTCCCCCTCCCCCACAAACACTCCTCTCTCCCCTCCCCCACACACACTCCTCTCTCCCCCTCCCCCACACACACTCCTCTCCCCTTCCTCCCCCACACACACGCCTCTCACCCCCTCCCCCACACACACTCCTCTCTCCCCAATCCCCCAAACACACTCACCCTCCCCCACACACACTCCTCTCTCCCCCTCCCCCACACACACTCCTCTCACCCCCTCCCCCATACACACTCCTCTCTCCCTCACCCCCACACACACTCCTCTCTCCCCCCTCCACCAAACATACTCACCCTCCCCCACACACACTCATCTCTCCCCCTCCCCCACACACAATCCTCTCCCCCACACACACTCCTCTCCCCCTCCCCCACACACACTCCTCTCCCCCTCCCCCAAACGCACTCCTCTCTCCTCCTCCCCCACACACACTCCTCTCTCACCCTCCCCCACACACACTCCCCCTCCCCCACACACACTCCTCTCTCCCCTTCTACCACGCACACTCATCTCTCCCCCTCCCCCACACACACTCCTCTCTCCCCTTCACCCACACACACCCCTCTCTCCACCTCCCCCACACACACGCCTCTCACCCCCTCCCCCAAACACACTCCTCTCTCCCCCTCCCCCACACACACTCCTCTGTCCCCCTCCCCCACACAGACTCCTCTCCCCGTCTCCCACACACACTCCTCTCCCCCCTCCCCCAAACACACTCACCCTCCCCCACACACACACCTCTCTCCCCCTTCCCCAAACACACTCCTCTCACCCCCTCCCCCACACACACTCCTCTCTCCCCCTCCCCCACACATACTCCTCTCTCCCCCTCCCCACACACACTCCTCTCTCCCCCTCCCCCACACACACTCCTCCCACCCCCTCCACCACACACACTCCCCCTCCCCCACACACACTCCTCTCTCCCCCTCCCCCACAACCCCTCCTGTCACCCCCTCTCCCCACACACTCCTCTCTCCCCCTCCCCCACACGCACTCCTCTCTCCCCCTCCCCCACACACACTCCTCTCACCCCCTCCCCCACACACACTCTCTCTCCCCTTCACCCACACACACTCCTCTCTCTCCCTCCCCCACACAAACTCCTCTCTCCCCCCTCCCCCACACAGACTTCTCTCTCCCCTCGCCACCAAACACACTTCTCTCTCCCCCTCCCCCACACACAATCCTCTCTACCTCTCCCCCACACACACTCATCTCTCCCCCTCCCCCACACACACTCCTCTCTCCCCCCTCCCCCACACAAACTCCTCTCTACCTCTCCCCCACACACACTCCTCTGTACCACTCCCGCACACACACTCCTCTCTCCCCCTCCCCCACACACACTCCCCCTCCCCCACACACACTCCTCTGTACCACTCCCGCACACACACTCCTCTCTCCCCCTCCCCCACACACACTCCCCCTCCCCCACACACACTCCTCTCAACCCCTCCCCCACACACAATCCTCTCTACCTCTCCCCCACACACACTCATCTCTCCCCCTCCCCCACACACACTGCCCTCTCCCCCTCCCCCACACACACTGCTCTCTCCCCCTCCCCCACACATACTCCTCTCTCCCCCTCCCCCACACACACTCCTCTCTCCCCCTCCCCCACACACTCTCCCCTCCCCCACACACACTCCTCTCTCCAACTCCCCTACACACACTCCTCTCTCCCCCTCCCCCAAACACACTCCTCTCTCCCCCCTCCCCCACACAGACTTTTCTCTCCCCTCGCCCCCAAACACACTCCTTTCTCCCCCTCCCCAACACACAATCCTCTCTACCTCTCCCCCACACACACTCCTCTCTCCCCCCTCCCCCACACACACTCCTCTCTCACCCCTCCCCCACACACACTCCTCTCTCCCCCTCCCCCACACACACTCCTCTCTCCCCCTCCCCCACACACACTCCTCTCTCCCTCTCCCCTACACACATTCATCTCTCCCCCCTCCCCCACACACACTCCTCTCTCCCCCTCCCCTACACACACTCCTCTCTCCCCCTCCCCTACACACACTCCTCTCTCCCCCTCCCGCACACACACTCCTCTCTCCCCCTCCCCTACACACACTCCTCTCTCCCCTTCACCCACACACAATCCTCTCTCCCCCTCCCCCACACACACTCATCTCTCCCCCCTCCCCCACACAGACTTCTCTCTCCCCTCGCCCCAAAACACACTCCTCTCTCCCCCTCCCGCACACACAATCCTCTCTACCTCTCCCCCACACACACTCATCTCTCCCCCTCCCCACACACACTCCTCTCTACCTTTCTTCCACACACACTCCTCTCTCCCCCTCCCCCACACTCACTCCTCTCTACCTCTCCCCCACACACACTGCTCTCTCCCCCTCCCTCACACACACTCCCCCCTCCCCCACACACACTCCTCTCTCTCGCTACCCCGCACACACTCCTCTCTCCCCCTCCCCCACACACACTCCTCTCTCGCCCTACCCCACACAGACTCCCCCCTCCCCCACACACACTCCTCTCTCCCCCTCCCCCCCACACACTCCTCTCTCCCCCTCCCCCCCACACACTCCTCTCTACCCCTCCCTCACATACACTCCTCTCACCCCCTCCCCCTCACACACTCCTCTCTCCCCCTCCCTCACACACACACCTCTCTCCCCCTCCCCCACACACACTCCTCTCTCCCCCTCCCCCACACACACTATTGTCTATGTTTCTATGTTTTCACAGTTTGGGGGGTGAGGGGTACATAGTTTAGGAGTTGGGAGTGCAACTCAGTACTGCCCCTCCGACAGTGCGGCACTCCCTCAGTAATGCCCCTCCAACAGTGCGGCACTCCCTCAGTACTGTCCCTCCGACAGTGTGGCACTCCATCAGTACTGCCCCTTCGACAGTTCGGTGCTCCCTTAGCACTGTGCCTCCGACAGTGCGGTGTTCCTTCAGTACTCCCTCAGTAAAGATCTGGTTTGGCCCCGAGCCACGCACGGCGATACTCGGACAGGCGAGCGAAAGCTGGGTCAAGGAGCTCGATGTTCAGGAGCCCTCTGCATGTACAGCTGCTTCAGTCGACAGTCCCACCTTCTGTACACGTTGCTGGCTCCAGAGGCAGCTTACTGAGGACACAGTGCCCCCTGCAGGCAGGAAGAGGAAGTGGAACATCCGGAGTGCTACTGAGGCCCACAGATATCGAGCAGGAAGGGCCCAGGCTCTGTCCCGGGCCTTGCACTCAGTGAGCCTGACCCTCGCCCCCCCGGGGTGGTACTGAGGCCCACAGATATCGTGCAGGAAGGGCCCAGGCTCCGTCTCGGGCCTAGTGCTAAGTTAGCCTGACCCTCGCCCCCCGGGGTGGTACTGAGGCCCACACACACACGGAGCAGGAATATGCGGGGGGAGATTCTCAGAGCCCCAGGAGACGGGGTGCGGGGGAAAATAACTCTCAATGCTGTGAATAATGAAATAAAGTGGATTTATTTTGAGTGCACTAAAATTTACAGCGAGGGAAATATATTGATTGTGGTCAGTAATATTTTCCAGCAGCAGCAACTGCAGCAATAAAGAGGGACGGGGATGTAAAGGGAACGGTTACCTCCCCCGACAGGGAATTGGGGCAAAATATAAAGTTCACCAGTCCGGGGCGGCCATGTTTTAGTGATGTCACCTCCCGGGGCGGCCATGTTTTAATAATGTCATCGCCCATGTCGACCATGTTTTAATGATGTCACCACACGCATCGGCCATGTTTTAATGATGTCACCGCCCGGGGCGGCCATGTTTTTATGATGTCATTGCCTGGGGCGGCCATGTTTTAATGATGTCACCGCCCGTGGCTGCCATGCTTGAATGATGTCACTGCCCCGAACAGCCATGTTTTAATGGTGTCACTGCCCCGAGCAGCCATATTTTAATGATGTCACCGCTCGCGTCAGCCATGTTTTAATGATGTCACAGCCACGAGCACCCATATTTTAGTGATGTCACCACCCCTGGTGGCCATGTGTTAAGGATGTCACCACCTCATGGCGGCCAAGTTTTAATGATGTCACCGCCCACGGTGGCCATGTTTTATTGAAGTCACCGCTTTTTGGCGGCCTTGATTTAACGATGTCACCACCCAATGCCGGCCATGTTTTATTGCTGTCACCACACCATGGTGGCCATGTTTTAATGATGTCACAGCCCCTGGTTGCCATGTTATAATGATGTCACCGCCCCTGGCGGCCATGTTTTAATGATGTCACTGCCCAATGGCGGCCATGTTTTAATGATGTCACCTCCCATGGCGGCCTTGTTTTAATGATGTCACTGCCCAATGGCGGCCATGTTTTAATGACGTCACCACCCATGGCGGCCATGTTTTAATGCTGTTACCGCCCCATGGCGGCCATGTTTTAATTATGTCACCGCCCATGGCATCCATGTTTTATTGATGTCACCGCCCCAGGCAGCCAAGTTTCAATGATGTCACCGCCCCGGCGGCCATGTTTTAATGATATTATCGCCCCATGGCGGCCATGTTTCGATGGCCTTGCACGGTGGAGCGGCCTTTGTTCCAACAGCATCACCACCTGAGGGGCCGTTGTTAACGGTGTCCGAGGGGGGGAAATAATGGGAATGGGTGATTTGGGGTCGTGGGAGGGGGGAGAAATCCTGAGTCGGCCCTCAAACATCGAGACCGGTTACTGACCCCGGGGCGCTGACAGAATTTGGAATCGGGACCAGCCGTTATATCCAACAGCTACCCCTCCTCCACCGCCCGACCTCGTGTGGCGCACGGAGGAGGCACACTGGGAATCTCCAGCAATCTGTGGTACACGTCTGCCCAGAATGAGAGAGTGAGAGAGAGGGAGAGAGAGAGTCAGAGAGAGAGAGAGAGAGACAAACAGACAAGAGAGAGAGAGACAGACTGAGAGACAGAGAGAGAGAGAGAGAGAGAGACAGGAAGAGAGACAGAGAGACAGAGAGAAAGAAAGAGAGAGTGAGAGAGAGACGGAGAGAGACAGGGACATAAGAACATAAGAATTAGGAACAGGAGTAGGCCATCTAGCCCCTCGAGCCTGCTCCGCCATTCAATTAGATCATGGCTGATCTGGCCGTGGACTCAGCTCCACGTACCGCCCGCTCCCCGTACCCCTTATTTCCCTTATTGGTTAAAAATCTATCTATCTGTGACTTGAATACATTCAATGAGCTAGCCTCAGCTGCTTCCTTGGGCAGAGAATTCCACAGATTCACACCCATCTGTGAGAAGAAATTCCTTCTCAACTCGGTTTTAAATGGCTCCCCCTTATTTGGAGGCTATGCCCCCTAGTTCTAGTCTCCCCGACCAGTGGGAACAACCTCTCTGCCTCTATCTTGTATATCCCTTTCATTATTTTAAATGTTTCTTTGACATCACCCCTCATCCTTCTGAACTCAAACGAGTAAAGACCCAGTCTACTCAATCTATCTTCGTAAGGTAACCCCCTCATCTCCGGAGTGAGGCTAGTGAATCGTCTTTGTACCCCCTCCAAGGCTAGTATATCCTTCCTTAAGTAAGGAGAACAAAACTGCACGCAATACTCCAGGTGCGGCCTCACCAATACCCGGTAAAGTTGCAGCACGTCCTCCCTGCTTTTAATCCATCCCTCTCGCAATGAAGTCCAACAACCCATTCGCCTTCCTGACTACCTGCTGCACCTGCAAACTAACTTTTTGGGATTCATGCACAAGGACCCCCAGGTCCCTCTGCACCGGAGCATGTTGTAATTTCTCCCCATTCAAATAATATTCCCTTTTACTGTTTTTTTCCCCAAGGTGGATGAACTCACACTTTCCGACATTGTATTCCATCTGCCAAACATTAGCCCATTCGCTTAACCTATCCAAACCTCTTTGCAGCCTCTCTGTGTCCTCTACACAACCCGCTTTCCCACTAATCTTCGTGTCATCTGCAAATTTTGTTGCACTACACTCTGTCCCCTCTTCCAGGTCATCGATGTATATTGTAAACAGTTGTGGTCCCAGCACCGATCCCTGTGGCACACCACTAACCACAGATTTCCAACCAGATAGAGATAGAGATAGAGATAGAGATAAAGATAGAGATAGAGATAGTGTTGAGATAGAGATAGAGATAGAGATAGAGATACAGATATCGGTTGGGGGCAAGGCGATGGAGTCCCAGTCAAATTCATTCTGGATATCGCTCCCGGTACTGTACATCATCTGTGTGGGGAGAACACGGTGCCCTGTACAGGATAGAAATACGTTCTCACCATTTATCCCCAGGGCAGGTACAGCACGGGGTTAGATACAGAGTAAAGCTCCCTCTACACTGTCCCATCGAACACTCCCAGGGCAGGTACAGGGTGTTAGATACAGAGTAAAACTCCCTCTACACTGTCCCATCAAACAATCCCAGGGCAGGTACAGCACGGGGTAAGATACAGAGTAATGCTCCCTCTGCACTGTCCCATCGAACACTCCGAGGGCTGGTACAGCACAGAGTTAGATACAGAGTAAAGCTCCCTCTACACTGTCCCATCAAACACTCCAAGGGCAGGTACCGCACGGGGTTTAAATAATGAGTAAAGCTCCGTCTACACTGTCCCATCAAACATTCCCAGGGCAGGTACAGGGGGTTAGATACAGAGTAAAGCTCCCTCTACACTATCCCATCAAACATTTCCAGGGCAAGACCAGCACGGAGTTAGATACAGAGTAAAGCTCCCTCTACACTGTCCCATCAAATACTCCCAGGGTAGGTACAGCACAGGGTTAGATACAGAGTAAAGCTCCCTCTACACTATCCCATCAAACACTCCCAGCGCAGATACAGCATGGGGTTCGATACAGAGTAAAGCTCCCTCTACACTGTCCAATCAAACACTACCAGGTCAGATACAGCATGGGGTGAGTTACAAAATAATGTTCTGTCTAAGATGAGAGGAGCAGGGACAGTTTTACCTGGTGGGGGAACCGGGGCAGTGACAAGTGGTGTGAGAAAGGCTGGGGCCTGTGGAAAGGGACTTGCTCCTGACCCCGAAGATCCCAGCTGTCCTGTCTGGATCATCGCAGGCTGGTAATTGGATTTATCTGAGGGAGAGAGAGAGAGACAGAGAGAGATACAGAGAGAGAGAGAGGGAGAGAGACAAAGAGAGAAAGAGAGAGAGAGAGAGAGAGGGGCAGAGATTGTGAGAGAGAGAGAGAGAGAGAGAGACCGACAGCGACCGAGAGCGAGAGAGTGAGAGCGGCAGAGAGACAGAGAGAGACAGAGAGTGAGAAAGAGTGAGGGAGACAGAGACACAGAAAGACAGAGAGAGTGAGAGAGAGAGAGACCGAGAGAGAGAGAGAGAGAGACCGAGAGAGAGAGAGAGAGAGAGAGAGAGAGAGAGAGAGAGAGAGAGAGAGAGAGAGTGAGAGAGACAGAGACAGAGACAGAGAAAGACAGAGAGAGAGAGAGAGAGAGGGGGGCAGAAAGACAGAGAGAGAGAAAAAGGGAGAGAGATTCAGAGAAGGGGAGAGAGAGGCAGGGAGGGGGAGAGAGAGTGAGAGAGACAGACAGAGAGAGAGAGTGAGAGAGAGTAAGGGAGACAGAGACAGAGAAAGACAGAGAGAGAGGGAGTGAGGGAGAGAGACAGAGAGAGGGATAGAGAGAGAGAGAGATTGACGGAGGCAAAGAGAGAGAGAGAGAGGCAGAGAGAGAGAGAGAGATAGAGAGAGGCAGAGAGAGAGAGAGAGACAGAGAGAGAGAGAGTGAGAGAGAGAGAGAGACAGAGAGAGTAAGTGAGGGAGACAGAGCGAGAGATAGACGGAGAGATACAGAGACAGAGGGAGAGAGAGAGAGGCAGAGCGAGAGTGAGAGGGAAAGGGAGAGAGAGAATGGGCAACGTCAATTGTCACTAGATCTGACCCCACATTTAACACAAATTCCTCCCCATTCCCACTCTCATTCTGTCTCTCCTTCCCTCTCCCCATTTCTCCCATTCCCTATTCCACATTCGCTCACTAACTCCCTCTCCCCATTCCCCACTCCCCCATTCACCGACCTCACAGCGCCAGCAGTGGTGACAGGCTGTAATTACACCGTGACCAGTTTACATAGAGAACGCCCATTGTAAATCCCCAGTCAAGTAACGCCCCCTTTCACACTCTGTCCTATTTCATAGAATCCTGGAATAATACAGCTCAGGAGTCGGCCATTCGGCCCCTCTACCCCAACTCCACTTTCCCGACCGATCCCTCGACTCCCTTAATATCCAAAAATGTATCGACCTCCGCCTCGAATAAACTCAACGACTGAACCTCCACAGGCATCTGCGGCAGAAAATTCCAAAGATTCAACACCCTCTGAGCGAAAAAATTTTTCCTCACCTCAGTCCTAAATGGCGACCCCTTATCCTGAGAATGTGTGACCCCTGGTTCTAGATTCCCCAGCCCGGGGGAAACACCCTCCCTGCATCTACCCCGTCAAGCCCTGTCAGAATTGTGTGTGTTTCAAATAGATCCCCTCTCATTCTTGCAAACTCCGGAGAATATCGGCCCAGTCTGCTCAATCTCTCCTCATAGGACAATCCCCCCATCCCAGGAGTCAGACTAGATAGAATCAAAGAATATTACAGCACAGAAGGAAGCCATTGGCCCGTCGAATGGCTCCATGGGCTCTTTGCTGAAGAATTTGTCGCAACACATTGCGATTAAGAACTAGTTAGCTTATTAACAACGGTTTAGAAACATAGAAACATAGAAAATAGGAGCAGGAGTAGGCCATTCGGCCCTTCGAGCCTTCAATATGATCATGGCTGATCCTCTTTCTCAACACCATATTCCCACTTTCTCCCCATACGCTTTGATGCCTTTTGTGTCTAGAAATCTATCTATCTCCCTCTTAAATATATTCAGTGACTTGGCCTCCACAGCCTTCTGTGGTAGAGAATTCCACAGGTTCTCCACCCTCTGAGTGAAAACATTTCTCCTCATCTCGGTCCTTAATTTCCTACCCCGTATCCTGAGATTGTGAACCCTTGTTCTCGACTTCCCAGCCCCGGGAAACACCCTCCCCACATCCAGTCTGTCCAAACCCGTCAGAATTTTACACCTTTCAATGAGAACCCCTCTCATTCTTCTAAACGCCAGTGAATACAGGCCCAGTCGACCCAATCTCTCCTCATACGGCTGTCCTACCATCCCAGGAGTCAGTCTGGTGAACCTTCGCTGCACTCCCTCTATGGCAAGTGGTATGTCCTTACTATACATTATAAATGCACGCGAGGCCCATACTTGAGAAAAGGTCACTCTGTGATCTGTCCTTTATTACCAAAACTTCAAGTGATGAAATTGGGTGGAGCTTCCCCTTTTATATCTGAAAGTCCAGGTTAGGAGTGTCTCCCACAAGTTCACCCCCTTGTGGTCAATGTTCTCAAGGTGTACAACTTAGCTCAGCTTATACATGGGTTACACAGATAGTTGAATACATGACATCACCTCCCCCCAAAGTCTTATTGGGATCATAGGTTAAGTCTCTGTGGTGGTTTACACTCCCTTGTAGAGTGCCTGAGTTGGAACTCCGGTTGTTGGGCGCTGGCCTGAGTGTCTGCTGTTTACGGTGCCTCAGGCCTGTCCGGACTGCCCACAGTGACTGGGCTCTCCTCCACTTGGTTCCTGTGTTCGTTCATCTGTGGTGGAGTAAACTCTACGTCGTGTTCTTCCTCTGCTTCTTCTATGGGGTTGCTGAACCTCCTTTTTGTTTGATCCACGTGTTTGCGGCAGATTTGTCCATTGGTAAGTTTAACTACCAAAACCCTATTTCCCTCTTTGGCAATCACAGTGCCTGCAAGCCATTTCGGCCCCGCTGCGTAGTTGAGGACAAAAACAG
This sequence comes from Pristiophorus japonicus, assembly GCF_044704955.1. Lineage (NCBI taxonomy): Eukaryota > Metazoa > Chordata > Chondrichthyes > Pristiophoridae > Pristiophorus > Pristiophorus japonicus. The sequence continues at coordinate 14,189,192 of NW_027252779.1, forward strand.
GGTCATTGACGTCAATACTTCGCGCCCTCGCATTCCTGCCATGTTAGTTACATTGTGACTGACGCCTACTCTCATATATTTCTTTCATAGTAGGGTATATAAGGGAAAAGCTGGTTTTGAGTGTCCTTTTCATTAGCAGCTCTGCTGGTGGAACCCTTGTGAGCGAGTGTGGTCGGGATCTATTGGCCAACAGGAGGCGTGATAAGCGGCTTTGTAGGGACCCCCATTGGATTCTGAGCATCCCCTGTTTGATTATCTGCACTGCTCGTTCCGCCTGGCCCTGTGAGACCGGCTTGAACGGTGCCGTTCTAACATGGTTAATTCCATTGCCTGCCATGAAGCCCTGTAATTCAGTGATTTTGAAACATGGGCGATTGTCGCTGACCAAGACATCCGGTTGACCATGGGCAGTGAACATTGCCCGTAAACATTACTGTGGCAGAGGATGTGCTTGAATTTAAAATGGCACACTCAATCCAATTGGAATAGGCGTCTACGACAATCAAAAACATTTTTCCCATAAAAGGACCTGCGTAGTCCACATGGATGCGTGACCATGGCTTGGCGGGCCAGGATCAGGGGCTAAGGGGGGCTTCCCTTGGTGCGTTACCCAGCTGGGCACGCGTGTTGCAACTGCGAACTCAAAGTTCCAGGTCTGCATCGATCCATGGCCACCAAACGTGTGACCTGGCAATTGCTTTCATCATGACAATGCCCGGGTGCTCATTGTGAAGTTCTCTGATCAACACCTCTCTGCCACCCTGGGGCATGACTACTCGGTTTCCCCACAGTCGGCAATCGGCCTGAATCGAGAGTTCTTCTCTGCGCCTAAGAAACAGTTTAAATTCCTCAGGGCCTTCCTCAGGGCATGCCCCACAATGGCAGACATTTAGAGACCGCATGGAGGAACTACAACAATTGCACATTCCTGTCTGGCGTAAAAATAAAAAATGGAAAGTGGCTCAACCGTGGCTATCAAGGGAAATCAGGGATAGTATTAAAGACAAGGAAGTGGCATACTAATTGGCCAGAAATAGCAGCGAACCTGGGGACTGGGAGAAATTTAGAACTCAGCAGAGGAGGACAAAGAATTTGATTAGGGCAGGGAAGATAGAGTGCGAGAGGAAGCTTGCAGGGAACATTAAGATGGACTGCAAAATTTTCTATCGATATGTAAAGAGAAAAAGGTTAGTAAAGACAAATGTAGGTCCTCTACAGTCAGAATCAGGGGAAGTCATAACGGGGAACAAAGAAATGGCAGACCAATTGAAAAAAGTACTTTGGTTCGGTATTCACTAAGGAGGACACAAACAACCTTCCGGATATAAATTGAGTCAGAGGGTCTAGTAAGAAGGAGGAACTGAGGGAAATCCTTATTCGTCGGGAAATTGTGTTGGGAAAATTGATGCGATTGAAGGCCGATAAATCCCAGGGCCTGTTGGACTGCATCCCAGAGAACTTAAGTAGGTGGCCTTGGAAATAGCGGATGCATCAACAGTCATTTTCCACATTCCATAGAATCTGGATCAGTTCCTATCGAGTGGAGGGTAGCCAATGTAACCCCACTTTTTAAAAAAGGAGGGAGAGAGAAAACAGAGAATTATAGACCGGTCAGCCTGATATCGGTAGTGGGTAAAATGATGGAATCAATTATTAAGGATGTCATAGCAGCGCATTTGGAAAGAGATGACATGATAGGTCCAAGTCAGCATGGATTTGTGAAAGGGAATTCATGCTTGACAAATCTTCTGGAATTTTTTGAGGATGTTTACAGTACAAGGGAGAACCAGTTGATGTGGTGTATTTGGACTTTCAGAAGGCTTTCGACAAGGTCCCACACAAGAGATTAATGTGCGAAGTTAAAGCACATGGGATAGGGTGTAGTATGCTGACATGGATTGAGAACTCGTTGGCAGACAGGAAGCAAAGAGTAGGAGTAAATGGGGCCTATTCAGAATGGCAGGCAGTGACTAGTGGGGTACCGCAAGGCTCTGTGCTGGGGCCCCAGCTGTTTACACTGTACATTAATGATTTATACGAGGGGATTAAATGTAGTATCTCCAAATTTGCGGATGGTACTAAGTTGGGTGGCTTGCGTGTGAGCTGCGAGGAGGATGTTATGAGGCTGCAGAGTGACTTGGATAGGTTAGGTGAGTGGACAAATGCATGGCAGATGAAGTATAATGTGGTTAAATGTGATGTTATCCACTTTGGTGGTAAAAACAGAGAGACAGACTATTATCTGAATGGTGACAGGTTAGGAAAAGGGGAGGTGCAACGAGACCTGGGTGTCATGGTACATCAGTCATTGAATGTTGGCATGCAGGTACAGCAGGTGGTTAAGAAAGCAAATGGTATGTTGGCCTTCATAGCGAGGGGATTTGAGTACAGGGGCTGGAAGGTGTTGCTACAGTTGTACAGGGCCTTGGTGAGGCCACACCTGGAGTATTGTGTACAGTTTTGGTCTCCTAACTTGAGGAAGGACATTCTTGCTATTGAGGGAGTGCAGCGAAGGTACACCAGACTGATTCCCGGGATGGCGGGACTGACATATCAAGAAAGCCTGGATCAACTGGGCTTGTATTCATTGGAGTTCAGAAAAATGAGAGGGGACCTTGTAGAAACGTTTAAAATTCTGATGGGTTTAGACAGGTTAGATGCAGGAAGAATGTTCCCAATGTTGGGGAAGTCCAGAACCAGGGGTCACAGTCTAAGGATAAGGGGTGAGCCATTTAGGACCGAGATGAGGAGAAACTTCTTCACCCAGAGAGTGGTGATCCTGTGGAATTCTCTACCACAGAAAGTTGTTGAGGCCAATTCACTAAATATATTCAAAAATGAGTTAGATGTAGTCCTTACTACTACGGAAATCAAAGGGTATGGTGAGAAAGTAGGAATAGGGTATTGAAGTTACAAATTCAGCCATGAACTAATTGAATGGCGGTGCAGGCTCGAAGGTCCAAATGGTCTATTCCTGCACCTATTTGCTATCTTTCTATCGATGTTTCTATGTACGTGGCTGCCCAGTCCCCATTCAGGACACATTTCTTGACTAAAGACAGTAGTGGGTCTCTATTTATCCAGACTTTGATCTGACGGGCTGTCACAGGTGGGCCTTCGCTTTCGGAAGCTTCAACAGCCATGACCACTTCAGAAACATGCTCGGTAGCCCCCTCAGTGGTGGCTAGTGGGAGCCTGCTGAGTGCATCGGCGCGGTTTTCGGTGCCCGGTCTGTGCCGAATTGTGTCGTCATAGGCGGCTAACGTGAATGCCCACCTCTGTATGCGGCCCGATGCTTTCGCATTTATGGCCTTGTTGTCGGCCAAAAGGGACGTTAGGGGTTTGTGATCTGTCTCCAGCTCAAATTTCCTGCCATACAAGTCGTGGTGCATTTTTTTTACTGCACCTACACATGCTAGCGCCTCCTTTTCTATCATCCCGTCGCCCCTTTCTGCCTGGACAGACTTCTGGAGGCATAAGCTACTGGCTGTAACTGACCATTGGCATTAACATGCTGCAACACACACCCGACCCCATAGGACGACGCATCGCACATTAGAACAAGTTTATTACACGGGTCATATAACGTTAACAGAGTGTTGGAGCATAGCAAGATACGTGCTCTATCAAAAGCCCTTTCCTGACTGTCCCCCCAGACACATTCGCGACCTTTGCGTAGGAGCACGTGTAGCGGCCCTAACAGCGTGCTCAATTTGGGAAGAAAGTTACCAAAATAGTTCAGGAGCCCCAGGAACGAACGCAGCTCCGTCGTGTTACGGGGTCTGGGTGCTCACTGGATCGCTTCCGTTTTGGACGCAGTGGGACTGATCCCGTCTGCTGCTACCCTCATCCCCAGGAATTCTACCTCTGGAGCTTGGAAGATGCACTTCGCCTTTTTCAGTCGCAGCCCTACCCGGTCCAGTCTGCGTAGCACCTCCACCAGGTTGTGGAGGCGTTCTTCAGCATCGCGACCCGTGATGAGGATGTCGTCCTGAAAAACCACCGTCCTTGGAATCGAATTGAGGAGGCTTTCCATATTTCGTTGGAAGATCGCGACGGCCGAGCGAATTCCGAACGGACATCTCTTGTACTCAAACAACCCCTTGTGTGTCGTGATGGTGGTCAGCTTCTTCGACTCACTCTCCAGCTCCTGGGTCATGTAAGCTGAGGTCAGGTCCAATTTTGAACAAATTTTGCCTCTGGATAGCGTCGCAAAACGTCCTCAGCTCTCGGTAGTGGGTACTGGTCTTGGAGTGACACCCGATTGATGGTGGCCTTGTAATCGCCACATATCCTGACCGGCCCATCCGGCTTGAGCACCGGCACAATCGGGCTCGCTCAGTCACTGAATTCGACTGGCAAGATGATGCCATCCCTCAGCAGGCGGTCCAATTTGTCTTCTATCTTTTCCCGCATCACGTATGGCACCGCTCTGGCCTTGATGAGTACTGGCCTGGCATCCGGATTTATGTGAATCACTACATTGGCCCCCATGAAAGTGCCGATGCCGGGTTGAAATAACGAGTCAAATTTGTCCAGAATCTCTGAGCATGATACTCGCTCCACAGAAGAAATTGCATTGACATCGCCCCATTTCCAGTTCATGACAGCAAGCCAACTCCTCCCCAGTCGTGCGGAACCGTCCCCCGGGACAATCCAGATAGGCAACCTGTTCTCCGAATCTTTGTGGTTCACGACTACCATGGCACTGCCGAGCACCGGAATGGTCTCCTTTGTATATGTCTGTATCAGTGTGTCAATCGGCAATAATTTTGGCCTCCTGGCCTTGGACATCCACAACCTTTTGAACTGGTTGATACTCATCAGCGACTGGCTGGCCCCCGTGTCGAGCTCCATTAATACTGGGATGCCATTGAGGAGCACTTTCATCATTATCGGTGGCGTCCTGGTATATGAACTGTATATGTGCTCCACGTCAACTCGCTGAACTTTAGCTTCCAGCGATTATCCCCCAGAATTCGTTTGGCCTCGAAGGGCTTACATCGGGCCTGTTCTCCTCGTACATTAATCTGGCTGCAGGCTTCCTGCACATACGCGCCAAATGACCACTGACGTTGCAGTTTCTGCAGGTATGTTGCTGATACCTGTAAGCTCTGGCTGGGTGTTTGTCTCCACACCTCCAGCATGAGCTGGAGGCCCCATTGTTGCAAACAAAAGGTCCATTACCAGTTTTTCGTCTCGGACTGTCTCTGTAACTGTCCTTAAGCGCACCATTACTGGTCGCATTGACCATTGCGATGGCATGAATCGCCGTTCAGCTAGCCATTGGCACTGTTGAATTCCCCCTTTCGGTTCGATTACATGCTGGGGCATGCCCGATTGTCCTTGTCTGCCTAGAGAACTGTGTGCCGCATTAACAATGTTAACTCCCTGGTCGTTTGCCGCATTTGAGCCAAGATTTTTGTCATACATCATTCTGGTCTTTTCCTCCCCTGAAATAAATGTCTGAGCTATCAGGGCCATCGTTTTCAAGGTCAAGTCTTTATTCTCAATCAGTTTCCTGAAAACTCCAGCGTGCCCAATGCCCTCAAGAAAAATGTCTCGCAGCATATCCGCTCTGCATGCATCTGTGAACTTACATAGGCTCGCCAGTGCCGGAGTGCTGCCACGAAGTCTGGAACGCTTTGCCTTTCCCGCCGCTGGTGCGTGTAAAACCGCTGTCTCAACATGTGCATGCTGCTCGCCGGTTTAACGTGTTCCCCGATCAACTTACTGAGCTCTTCGAACGTCTTGTCCACCAGCTTCTCTGGCGCTAGAAGGTCATTCATCAGGGAGTATGTTCTGGATCCACAAACCGTCAGGAGATGAGACCTGCGTTTGTCGGCCGAATCCAGTCCCAACCATTCCTCAGTGACAAAACCTTGCTGCAGTTTCTCAATAAAGTCGTCCCAATCATCACCAACACAGTACCTCTCTTCTGTGCTGCTGGTGGCCATGCTCGCGTGGTTTAAATCCCAGTTTCTCGTCGCCAATGAAATGTCCTTACTATACAGTATAAATGCACAAGAGGCCCATACTTGAGAGAAGGTCACTCTGTGACCAGTTACCTTTATTACCAAGACCTCAAGTGATGAAGGTGGGTGGTGCTTCCCCTTTTATACCTGAAAGTCCAGGTTAGGAGTGTCTCCTACAAGTTCACCCCCTTGTGGTCAATGTTCTCAAGGTTAACAACTTAGGTCAGCTAAAACATGGGTTAAACTGACAGTTGAATACATGACACATTGGAAGCTATTTTGCTGCAGCATTATGTTGAGCATTAACGACAGGTTCATGTGGGCCATTTTCCGTTTCCTGTGGGTCGGCATTTGCAGAGTCCCAGCTGCGCTCTTTTGCTCACACTCAGTCTCACTACCTTGTGCAAATTGCATATCCAGCCTCCCGAGTAAGATCGAACCAGTTCAATAGATATACAGATCGCATTTACAGTGTCGTTTGGAGAAGTTGGGATGTACTTTTGAGGAATTTCATTTAATATATTCAAACAACGAAGCCAGTTTTTAATGAGACCTGGCGTGAGCTGCAGTAAGCGTCGGAGTTTTATTAACACAATACAGGGACAACAACTTGCATTTATAGAGCCGCTGTAATGTAATGAATCCTCACAAGGGAATTATCATAAAGACAATGTACACAGCCACATAGACACTTTAGGATAAACGACCAAATGCTTGGTGAAACAAGTGGGTTTTAAGAAGCGTTTAAATGAGGAGGAGGGAGAGGTAGAGCTGTGAAAAGGGTTAAGGAGGGATCTACAGAGTTTGCGGCCTTGGCAGCTGAATATATGGGCGGCAATGTCGAGCGATTAAAATCGAGGATGAGCAAGGTCAGAGGAGGTTTCTAGGGACAATTGTTACAGAGTCTGACTCCTCACCGGGAGACACATAATGTACACAGCGAGATTTGTTACACAGTCTGACTCCTCACTGGGAGAGACACACTGTACACAGCGACACTTATTAAACAGTCTGTTTCCTCACTGGGAGACACACACTGTACACAGCGACACTTATTACACAGTCTGACTCCTCACTGGGAGAGACACACTCTACACAGCGACACTTATTACACAGTCTGACTCCTCACTGGGAGACACACACTGTACACAGTGACACTTGTTACACAATCTGACCCCTCACTGGGAGAGACACACTCTACACAGGGACACTTGTTACACAGTCTGACTCCTCACTGGGAGACACATAATGTACACAGGGACACTTGTTACACAGTCTGACCCCTCACTGGGAGAAACACACAGTACACAGGGACACATGTTCCAGAGTCCGAGTCCACATTGGGAAAGATACACAATGTATGCGTTGAAAACATCTTACATATTCTGATGCCTTACTCTGACAGGCACGCAGTGTACACAGGTGCACTTATTACAAAGTCCAAATCCACACTGGAAGAGCCAGATAGTGTACAGAAGATCAATTGTTATACAGTCTTACTCCTCACTGGAATAGATAGATCCTGTACAGAGGGGCTCAGGTAAATTATAGAAACAGAGAAAGTCAGAGAGAGAACGGGAACCGTTAATGTGTGTGCCGAACTTCTTGGTCCACCTTCTTACTGTGAAGACTAACCAGGCCGATTTTGCAACAGCCAGCAAGAGACAACGGGCGAATACAGATGTTAAATGCAATATACAGCGGTCTCGTCCCCTACACCTCCTGACCACTCCCGGAATAGAATGTGGGCTGTATATGTGAGGTGGGTCCTGATATGTCTGGGGGGAGCAATGAGGAGAATTACTCATTGACCGATTGTCCTAACTAGGGCGGTTTGGAAAGATCGAAGATTCGAACCGTTATCCCTCTGATTACACTCACAACGTCAAGCGGCGCAGGAGTCTGATTGGGTAATGTACAAAAGGAGCTTTATTTCCTCGATACGGTTTGTTTTCTGGACTTGTAGATAGGTTGTGCTATGTTACCCCGTCACTGCACTGATCTCATAGGGCAGTCCAGCTCCGATTTAAACTAATGTGAATCTGTATATTCCCCTTCCCTGACTACACTTGGAACGCAGGACGGTCAGAGGGGAAGCTGGAGACTGAAAGATTGCCTAGCTAAAATAGGGAAGACAGGCGGCGAGGGAGCCCATGGTTGAATATCCACGGAGCTTTCCACCAGCGTGCAGTATAACCCCCGTTTCTTCCTCCCTACAATGCAAACTCACTCCGCATACCAGTCCCTACATATTGCTTTCTACACCCAGCTCTCAGCTTCCACATCTCCCTCGTTCTACCTCTTGCACCTTTTCTAACCCTTTCTACTTTTTACCTATTTCTCCATCTTCTTTCCTCATCTCTCTCTGCCTCTTTCTCCATCTCTCCCTCTACCTCCTCTTCCATTTGTCTTTACCTATTTCTCACTCTCTCCTTACTGCTCTTCTTCCTCTTTCTCCATCTCTCGGTACCCTCTTTCCCCATCTCCCTATATCTCTGACTCTATCTCTCTCTACCTCTGTATACATTTCTCTCTACAATTCTCCATTTCCCTATACCTCTTTCCCCATCTCCCTCTACCTTTCTCTATCTCTGTGTACCTCTCATTCGATCTCCCCCTACATCTTTCGGCATCTCTCTCTTACTCGTTCTCCATCTCTCGCTACCTCTTTCTCCATCTCTTTCTCTTTCTCCATCGCTCTTCCTCCTCATTCATCTCTCTCCACTCTTTCCATCTCTACCGCTTTTGCCATCTCCGTCACCCTCTGTCTACCTCTTCCTCCACCGCTACCACTTTTCCTTCTCTCTCTACCTCTTCCTTCATCTGTCACTTTCTCCTTCTCCATCTCTGTAACTCTTCCTCCAGCTTTTACACCCTCGTTCACCATCTCTCCCTAACTCTTTCACCATCTCTCCCTACCTCTTTCTCCATCTCTCTCTAACCCTTCTCCATTTGTCCCAACACATTTTCCATTTCCCTCTACATCTAGCTCCATCACTCTCTAGCTATCTCCACTTCTCTCTCTCTTTTCCTCCATCTCTACCTTTTCCTCCTTCTCTCTCTATCTTCTTGTATCACTTCATATTTCTCCATCTCCCTCTGCATCTTCCTCCATGTCTACTTCATCCGTCATCTCTGTACCACTCTCCATCTCCCTCTACCTCTTTCTATATCTCTACCTCCATCGAGAGAGGGAGAGAGAAATAGAGTGAGCGAGAGAGACAGAGAGCGAGAGAGAGATGCAAATGGAAAGAAACAAATGGAGTAAGTAGCAAGAGAGAGAGAGATATGGAAAGGGAGAGGAAGATGGACAGAGTTGAAGAGCGGGAGAGAGGCATGGATAAAAAGAGAGACGGAGGGATAGAGATGAAGAGAGAGAGAGGTAGATACATGGAGTGATAGGGAGATGGAGAGACAGATGTCGACTATATATATATATTTATATAAAGAGAGAGAGAGACAGAGCGAGAAAGAGACAGAGACAGAGATGTAGAGAGACAGAGGGAAAGATAGATAAATAAAGAGATAGACAGACAGACATAAGAGCGATAGAGAGAGAGAGAGAGAGAGAGAGAGAGGGAACGAGTTTTTGAGAGAGAGAGAGAGAGAGAGATGGTGGGACGGATAATGATAGAGAGAGACAGAGAGCGACAGAAAAAGTTGAGCAGCCACCGGTTTGCGGGAGCGAGAAATAAAACAGTTACAGACATGGAATTTATAACAGACAGATAGTCTTGTAAAGGGAGAGATGAACAGAAATGGAGAAAGAGAAAAATTCACCGACAGACAGAGATAAATAAAGTGAAATGATAAGCACAGTCCTGGCTGTTCGAGTCCCGACCCGCCTCTGGTGAGTCCAGTGTTCCATCCCTCTGTCTATCTGCCTACCTCTCTGTCTGTCCATCCATGTGTTTCTCTCTCATTTCTCCGCAGTGCTCCCATTCTCATCAGAACCCCAGCAGTGACTGTGATTGGCGGGTTTGCCTATTTTCCTTTACCTGCAGGGTGGTCATTTACTGCATGTCCAGGTGAGCTCTTTAGTGCCGTCTTTTTAGAAACAAATCATGTGTCGTCAGTGGAGCGAGTCCGCCTTAATGGTTCCAATTATCATTAAAATATATTAACAAATTCAGATTTAGAGCCATTTTAAGACGCTGTGCTCCGAATGCAAAATATATTATCCATCCAGTGCAGAGTGCATGAGATCAATAATGAAATGGGATTATGTTCGAGTCTTTCGAATCTTTGTGCTTTCTATGGTTTCACTAATTTAAGAATTAGATTGATTGGATATTTCACCACGTTCTGCAGCTCCTCTCTGAATTTAGTTTGTGTCAGCACATAAACACACGTGTTGGTGCAGGAACTGAGAAGCTGAAGAAACCCTGCCACGCTTTCTGTGGTATAAAGAGGATCAGTGAAGGAGGAAGGATAAATATTTGTAATTCTCTGGTAAATGTAAAATACAACCTGTGTCGTCCATAACAGTATAAAACTGCCGGTTATACTGAAGAGTAAAGTGATGGATTTCCTACGGTTCAACATCTCTATATCCTTGTGATTCTCTCCATTGCTGCGGCCCCGGAGTTCCCTGCGGACTCTACTGGCCACTAAAATACGTCTGACCGTCAGAACATTGAGCAGCAAAATTATAAAGAATGGAACGCAAGGTGTTAAGATGCAGTGAAACAAGACAAATGCGGTTTAAGCTGACAATTCCAGGGTACATTATCAATTATATGGTAAGGTGCACTTGTAAAATACCAGGGGGCACACTCTAAACAGCTCAGCACACTCACTGTTCCGATAACCACAGCCGCTGTTCTCTCGGTGCAGTATTTTGTTTTCAGCTTCTCACAACAAATGGCCACAAATCGGTCAAAAGTGAAAGCGACTGTTAACCAGACAGAAACCATCGTGCTAGAAAAAACCATAGCTTCAATGAGACTGCAAACGGAAGTAATGTCCAGGAATGATAATGGGAATTAAATCAGACGAATCCACCCTAATATTGGATCAGATATAATGACCAGGAGATCGGCGCATGCCATTCCTACCAGGTAGCGAGTGATACATTTGGAGAGACCGCACTTTCCACGGGACAGGATCACAATCGCCACCAAGTTAACTAGAAAGAATGGAGAGAAAAGGAAGCAGAGAAATTACTGATCAGACCTGGTGCCAAAGCAACATTTCGACGGAATCTGGGTGAAATTTTCGATTTTGTTGCTGCATCGAACGGTGGAAGCTGATTCTGGAACTGGGCAGTGCTTTCGGGCAGAGAAAGGTTTCAAACAGATTTCTCTATAGAGCATTCAGAAATCAGTACAGAAAGCGAATAAAGTGAGCACCGGATCTATTGGAAGGAACGATTGACAATACAGTGCCGGTGGGGAAATGAGAAGGGGTTTTATGGAGCGCGAATGCAACGGGTTAAACCGGATTTTATCTCCAGACGGAGGAGGAAAGACATTAAATGTCAGGAACGTTTGTGGAGAGGGTGGGGCATTTGTTGCTGTGTGTTAAGAGATCTGAAGGGGCTGACACAAACCGGGAAAGGCCGAGAGCCCTGGCAATGTGTTTAAGGTTTAGGGTCCGATTGTAAGATGCAGCTAGAGGTGGAGATAGTGAGTAAGATTGGGAGGGAAACAAGGAAAATGTAATGTAGGAGCTGGAGGGGAGTCTGCAGCACAGGGTGTGGGGAAGCGGACAAACTGAAGCAGCGGATGAGGAGGCAGGGGATTGAATGCAGTGGGAGGAGTGGCTGGGATTCACAGTGAGCCTGCAGCAGAGTGTTAGAGGAAATCTAATTCATAAATCCCAGTAGCACAACTCAATTCATACTTTCAACCATTCGTGTCAGGTAATAGCTCGTTGGTGAAAAAGTGTATTCTGTACATTTATAAAGTAAAATTATATTTAATATGTTAATTACATCAGCCTCGTTTTGTATTGAATTTAGTTGACAGAGTTTTAAAAATGCAGTATCCAAATAATGTATTACGCTCAAGAAATGCAGGATTCTATTATATACAACATTTCAATTATCTTTAGATATTCAGTCAGTAAACAAGTAACATAACAATTTACCAAAACAGACTGAGGACCACATAGCGACAGAAAAAAACCCTCACAATCTCACAACATCCTAATGTCACCTTCAAGGCACATGTTGTCATCTTATTTGTACTGGAAGTTTCAGCAGTTCAATCTGATTCATTTGTCACATAGCTGCCCCTCTCCCTATCCCCACCCTCTCCCTCTCTTTCTCGCTCTCTTTCCCTTCACCCTCCCTGTAGTTTTCCTTCTCAGTCTATTTCTCCATCGCTCCTCTCCATCTCTCCGCATTGTCTCCAATCACTTTCTCAATGCCTTTTTCACAACCCATTCAATCCAAACATCCTGCAGCTGCATGCTATTCTCCTTCCACGTTTTCAATGTTTCTATTCTCAGAGTCAGTTTGTTCAAAGGTGAAGCCTCTGTGAATAGTTTAATATTTCTATAGAACACCCAATTATCAGTCTACTCACCTAAACAATTCCCTTCGTCGCCAATACATGCAACAAACATGATCCTATTATTTTAAAGCGCAGCGCTAGATGGCATGATAGTTCTGTTAACAAAATGACAACATCACCGCTGATACTTGTAATTCCTACATCAATAGTAGGGCTCCTGATTCCAACAGACAAAGTGCAAACTGATACAATATAACCTCAAAACATTTCAGTTTGTAACGAATGTTAGTGACAGTCATTGAACGCTGAAACAGAGAACGAGATGTGAAGGTTACAGCTGCAAACTCAGTTCAGTAGCCAGGCCTCCGAAGCAGATTCAGATACATACACAGTGAAATAATATTTCGTTACAGTGATAACCAAAACTTATTGGAATCCCAGTTAAATGGAACCATATTATTTCTATAGAACACCCACTTATCATTCTACTTACCTAAACAATTCCTTTCGTCTACAATACATGCAGCAAACATGATCCTATTATTTTAAATTGCAGCCCTCCATCCAACACAAAGACCATGAGCTGTCTAATTTCAATCACTGGAAACACATTCATTAATAATATTCCAGGACAGGTTAGCTCACAACATGAAACTCTTATTTCTGAAGGTGTGATATAAAACATAAAATGCTGGAGATACTCGGCAGGTCAAGAAGCTTCTGTCGACTGAGAAAAAGAACTGATGATCTGATACTTGCTCTTAGCCCAGACTCCTGATTCCAATACTTTCAGTACAGATAATAAGGTACTAACATTCTCGAAGGTTGGGTACACAGCGATCGTTGTAGATATAAAGCAGTCATTTCAATACAGAAAGAGCAGAGAAAGATACATCTCACCATTCACTGCTGGAACAGAATAGGTGACTGTGTAAAACATGCAGCGAGTAAAAGATTACCAATCACAGTAGCAAATTAAACAAAGATTTACATAACTGACTGTTGAGATATCAGCTTACCAGGAACTCCAACAGCTGCAAGAACAGGATAATAAATCTCTTCTACCTGAAAGATGAATGGATACCCCATATCTGTGAGGAGCTGCGACTTCTGTTGGAGTGGAATCCCCTGCTCCGGCAGACACTCTGAGCTGATACATTGCAATGGGCCGTGAGTTATACGGGGGTAAGTGTCCACTGACATTGCTGCACCCCTGATGATTGTTATTAGTTTCAGTCACTTGAACAAACACATTATATCAGGACCTTTGACTCTGATGAAAACAACGCGGTGATTAACAATCAAACATCTCAATGTCGCAGTATGTTGCCAAGATCAGACCTCTCTTGGGAATAAGGCTGAAGTTTTGTTCATACAATACTGAATCAACAATAATGAGCGGCTTCATCTGCAGTTTTCATGTACTTGTATTGACCATTTTCACTCCTGCCGATTTATTTATAAATGTTACCGATTTCCCAGCAGTGTACAGTGAATCCATGGACACAGACAGACCCGTTTCACTCTGTCCCTGCAGTTTCATTGTTCAATTATGAAGATTCAGTCTCTGACACAGGGACATTTAAAGACCATTTTCAGAATTGGAGCCCAGAAATTACGGTGCATGATATTAGGGAACGGAATCTCAACCACGATCATTCACTTTCTTCTCTCCGCCATTTTAACGCAAGTTGTCAATTCCACATTAGTTAACGCTTCCAGTAAAATCAGAACTGTGCCATCTTCTGACTCCATTCCTCCAGTTCACTATTGGTCGCCAACTCCCCACCCTCCATCAATGTCAAACGATTCAAAACTCAGCTGTCGTTATCCATCCCTCCCCAGTTCCTAATCGCCCATGACCCTCGCCCTCACAGACCTTCATTGCCTCTCCGTCCACCAAGGCCTTAAATTAAGATTCTCTTCAGGGGGTTTAACCACCTCCATGGCCTCAACGCCCTCTATCTCCATCCTCTCCTCCAAACATGCAGCAATTCACCATGACCTCTCCATACCTCTGACTCTGGCCCCTTTCAATGGGACTACCTTAACTCTGTACCGATCTAATCGATCTGATCGTAGTCACAGCGTCTACAGCAATGGATTCTCTTACCACACCTGCACCGTCAACTCATGAGCTCCGAACTGTCCATTATTTCCCTCTCCTGTTCCTCATCTACATGCTGCCCTTTGTGACATCATCTGAAGACTTGGGCTCTTTTTCCACATGTCTGCTAAAGTAGAAGCAGAGAAACATAGAAAATATGTGCAGGAGTAGGCCATTCGGCCCATCCAGCCTGCACCACCATTCAATAAGATCATGGCTGATCATTCACCTCAGTACCCATTTCCTGCTTTCTCTCCATACCCCTTGATCCCATTAACGGTAAGGGACATATCTAACTCCCTCTTTAATATATCCAATGAACTGGCATCAATAACTTTCTGCGGTAGGGAATTCCACAGGTTAACAACTCTGAGTGAAGAAGTTTCTCCACATCTCAGTCCTAAATGGCTCAGCCCTTATCCTAAGACTATGTCCCCTGGTTCTGTACTTCCCCAACACCGGGAACATTCTTCTTGCATCTAACCTGTCCAGTCCTGTCAAAATTTTGTATGTTTCTATGACATACATAGAAACATAGAAAATAGGTGCAAGAGTAGGCCATTCGGCCCATCGAGCCTGCACCGCCATTCAACAAGATCATGGCTGATCACCCACCCCAGCACCTCCCGCCACGCCCCCTCCACATCCCCTGACACCCCCAGCCGCAAGTACCACATCCAACTCCCTCCCGAACACATCCATATAACTGGCATCATCAACTATCCGCGGCAGGGAACCCCACAGGCCAACAACTCCCTGAGTGAAGAAGTCCCTCCCATCCCAGCCCCACACTGCCTCATCCCAAGCGCATGCCCTCCCTTGACTCTGGACCCACCCAACACCGGGAACACGCCCCCCGCACAAAACCTGCCCCGTCAGAATCCTTCCCAAATGCCGAACACCCCCTGATGTCCACCCCCCATCCCCTCTCAGACTTCTAAAATCCAGTGAATACAGGCCCAGTTGATCCAGTCTCTCCTCATATGTCAGTCCTGCCATCACGGGAATCAGTCTGGTGAACCTTCGCTGCACTCCCTCAGTAGCAAGAACGTTCTTCCTCAGATTAGGAGACCAAAACTGAACACAATATTCCAGGTAAGGCCTCACTAAGGCCCTGTATAACTGCAATAACATCTACCAGCTCCAGCTCTCTCCACCCTTCATTACCTCTCTGTTATCTGACTGAAAAGTTTTGCATTAGCTGCAATATTCTCCAAGTAAATTTTGCCAGGATCAAAGCAATTATCTCTGCACCCACCACAAATTCCATAACCTTTTCACCAATTCCATCCATATCACTTGCTATTGTCTCAGGCTGAATATGATGTTTTATAACCTCTGATCCCTATTCATCTCTGACATGAGTTTCCGGACTCATATCCTCTCCATTACAGAAGACGCCTACTTTCAGCACCATCGACCAACATCGCCGGCACCTGCTGCTCCCTTCGCCCATCTGGCTCTGAAACCTTCAATCATGCATTCATCAGCTCCAGACTCTCTGTCCTCTCATCCATCCGTCGCCGCTTCATTGCTCTGACAGTGGTCTCTTGTTGGGACTTCCCTTGTTTGTGTCCACCTTTACCTATCTGAATGGAGACAGAGAATCACTAGCAACGGCTTCAGCCACCTCCCCCATGTCCCGCAACACCATTACAATTGAATAATGCTAAGGATGTATCCTGTCCCTTCTTTATTCGCCATCTATATGCTTCCCATTGAATCTTTGATCCACAGATATGGGATCAGCTTTTACATATACATTGATGACTGCGGTTTTATTCTCGATCACCTCTCTCGATCCCCTCCCTGTGTTGTCAGACTATTTGCCAAACTTTTCTCTAAGCAAGCATTGGCAAGTCTAAAAGTATCATCTTTAATAATAGCCACAAATGTTGTGTCCTGGCCACGAATACCAATCCCCTCTATGGCCGTTAATTCAGAATTAGACTCAGTACCCTAAAAGATCCGAATTCTATTCTTTAAACAAATGTATCACTCCATAACAAAGATCAACAACATCCAACCTCCGTATTTTCGCTGCCTCCAATCTTGCCTCAGTCCATCAGATGTGGAAACCTTCATCCATGCGTTTTTCACATCCCGAGCCAACTATGTCACTGTGCAGCGGGCTAACCTCCCATCCTGCACCGTCCATATACTTGTTCATCCAAAACTCTGCTGAACATATCCTACACCACGCTGGAACCCTACACAAATTACCCCTCTCCTTGCTCATCTATATAGGTGTAGTTCCGCCAAAGCCGCGATTTTATTTTTCTTCCATTTGTTACAATCCGTGCAAAAACGGACCTATCCTGTCTCTATAATCTTCCCTAGACGTACAATCCTTCCACGTACTGTGTGCCGTCGAATCTGGTTATTATATTGGCGCCCTCCCTCTGCCCCACAATTGCAAATTGTGCTTTTAGCCATCTAGGAAAATAGGAAGGAAGAACTCCCAATAGGAAATGGTGCAGGCCATTCAGCCCCTCATGTCTGATGCGCTGTCAGATCATAGCTGGTCGATATCTTTACCCATTCTAACTGCCTTGATTTTGTAACCGCAAGTAGCACTGCGTATTAAAAACCTAACAAACTGAGCTTCGAAATATTGTACTGACCCACAGCCTCAACAGTTCTTTTTTGCAGAGATTTCCAGATTTCCTCACTGTTGTGTGAAGAAGTGTTTCCCGATATTCTGAAAGGTTTAGCTCTAATTTATGGATTAAATCCACTTTTTCTGGAATCTCCCTTTAGAGGGAATAGATTCTCACCATCGACCCTATCAAACCCATTAACCTTCAGAAAGTTCAAGGCTATACAAGTCTGGTCTATGCAAACTGTCCTCAGAATTCAATCATTTTCGTACTGGAATCCTTCTGGTGATTCTGCTTTACATCAACACCAAAGCCAATATATCCTGTTTGGGGTGCCGTGCCCGGAATTGAATGCAGGTACTCCAGGTGGGTTCTAATCAATGCTCTGTACAGCTGTAATAAAATGTCCACCATGCATTCCAGCCCTCCTGAGATAAAGACTATTAGTATAATTTATTTGTGTACATGTCCAGTAGTTTTTCGCGATTTCTGGACATGGACATGTAAATCTCCATGCCAATCCACAGCACTAGTTTCTTGCTTTAAGAACACACTTTGATGTATATTCCTTAAGTAAAAAGTGGACTATGATCAAACTTTCTCACATTGAAAGCCTTCTGCCACAGCTTTTCTCATTCAATCTATCAGCGCCTTTGAAACATGCTGCTCCCATCTATACTATATAGTTTGCCACTCAACTTACTCTCGCCAAGAAACTTAGATATATGGCTCGCTATTCCCTCATCCATGCATAAATATAATAAAAATCTGCAGCCCCATACAGATCCTCAGGAGACACGACTATTCACATTCTGCCAATAATGTACATACACGTTATTTCTGCTGTCTGTCTGCAAACAACTGACACATTCCCGAGCCAAGACAATAGGTTGCCTCCAATTCCAGGCGTTTTCATTTGTGGTAACAATTCATCGCGTGGAAGCTTGTCGAATACCATCTGGAAGTTCACAAAAGTAACATACATATCTACCACATGAGTTGCTGATTTATTAGTTACCTCCTCCATCTTCCATTTGTCTCCACCTTTAATGGTGTTGGGGAGCTGGCAGGCAAGTGGAGCTGAAGCCATGATCAGATCAGCCATGACCTTATTGAACGGGGGAGCAGTCTCGAGGGGCCAAATGGACTACTCCTGCTCCTATTTCTTATGTTCTTAAACAAATTTTTTGACTGAACTTATGACCATACTTCCTATTGTCCAGCTCTTTGGCTGGGGTCTACTTGTCTCTAATTGTACTTCTAGGAAATGCCCTTGGATATACTGTTCTATTTGAAAGGTGCTATATAAATACAAATGTTACTATAGTAGGGCAGTGTCCTCCATTCTCATCTTTGACTTACTCAGGGTAAGGTACCTATGTAAATTTTAATGTGGCTTTTGTAAAATTACTCCATAATCTATCACATAGATCACAAAGAAGAATGCTAAGATTCCTCTTTCTACAATGTAAGAACCTACATTTCTCCACGCCTTTCTCATCCTTCGATACCCAAATGAAACCCGCTCGTTGACAAAGCATTAGTTTCCACATTTACTTATTTATCTGTCATTTCTCATGCCTCTATAATGCATGTTAAGAATGCTTATTGCAGGAAAAGCGTTCTGTTAATGTAAGTTCTTTTCACATACACAACAATATGTCCAATAGTAGTCCAATCTGTGAGCAGCAGCAGCATTCACAACAATATGTCCAATAGTCGTCCAATCTGTGAGCAGCAGCACCATTCACAACAATATGTCCAATAGTAGTCCAATGGCGAGCAACAGCATCATTCACAACAATATGTCCAATAGTAGTCCAATCTGTGAACAGCAGCACCATTCATAACAATATGTCCAATAGTAGTCCAATCTGTGAACAGCAGCACCATTCATAACAATATGTCCAATAGCAGTCCAATCTGTGAGCAGCAGCACCATTCACAACAATATGTCCAATAGTCGTCCAATCTGTGAACAGCACCATTCACAACAATATGTCTAATAGTAGTCCAGTCTGTGAGCAACAGCACCATTCACAACAATGTGTCCAATAGTAGTCCAATCTGTGAGCAGCAGCACCATTCACAACAATATGTCCAATAGTAGTCCAATCTGTGAACAGCAGCACCATTCACAACAATATGTCCAATAGTAGTCCAATCTGTGAGCAGCAGCACCATTCACAACAATATGTCCAAAAGTAGTCCAATCTGTGAGCAGCACCATTCACAACAATATGTCCAATAGTCGTCCAATCTGTGAACAGAAGCACCATTCACAACAATATGTCCAAGAGTAGTCCAATCTGTGAAGAGCAGCACCATTCACAACAATATGTCCAATAGTAGTCCAATCTGTGAGCAGCAGCACCATTCACAACAATATGTCCAATAGTCGTCCAACCTGTGAACAGCACCATTCACAACAATATGTCTAATAGTAGTCCAGTCTGTGAGCAACAGCACCATTCACAACAATATGTCCAATAGTAGTCCAATCTGTAAGCAGCAGCACTATTCACAACAATATGTCCAATAGTAGTCCAATCTGTGAGCAGCAGCACCATACAGAACAATATGTCCAATAGTAGTCCAATGGCGAGCAACAGCATCATTCACAACAATATGTCCAATAGTAATCCAATCTTTGAGCAGCAACACCATTCACAACAATATGTCCAATAGTATTCCAATCTGTGAGCAGCAGCACCATTCACAACAATATGTTAAATAGTAGTCCCGTCTGTGAGCAACAGCACCATTCACAACAATATGTCCAATAGTAGTCCAATCTGTGAGCAACAGCACCATTCACAACAATATGTCCAATAGTAGTCCAATCTGTGAACAGCAGCACCATTCACAACAATATGTCCAATAGTAGTCCAATCTGTGAACAGCAGCACCATTCACAACAATATGTCCAATAGTAGTCCAATCTGGGAGCAGCACCATTCACAACAATATGTCCAATAGTCGTCCAATCTGTGAACAGCAGCACCATTCACAACAATATGTCCAATAGTAGTCCAATCTGTGAGCAGCAGCACCATTCACAACAATATGTCCAATAGTCGTCCAACCTGTGAACAGCAGCACCATACACAACAATATGTCCAATAGTAGTCCAATTGCGAGCAACAGCATCATTCAGAACAATATGTCCAATAGTAGTCCAATCTCTGAACAGCAGCACCATTCACAACAATATGTCCAATAGTATTCCAACCTGTGAACAGCAGCACCATACACAACAATATGTCCAATAGTAGTCCAATTGCGAGCAACAGCATCATTCACAACAATATGTCCAATAGTAGTCCAATCTGTGAACAGCAGCACCATTCACAACAATATGTCCAATAGTCGTCCAATCTGTGAACAGCAGCACCATTCACAACAATATGTCCAATAGTAGTCCAATCTGTGAACAGCAGCACCATTCACAACAATATGTCCAATAGTAGTCCAATCTGTGAGCAGCAGCACCATTCACAACAATATGTCCAATAGTCGTCCAATCTGTGAACAGCACCATTCACAACAATATGTCCAATAGTAATCCAATCTTTGAGCAGCAACACCATTCACAACAATATGTCGAATAGTAGTCCAGTCTGTGAGCAACAGCACCATTCACAACATTATGTCCAATAGTAATCCAATCTTTGAGCAGCAACACCATTCACAACAATATGTCTAATAGTAGTCCAGTCTGTGAGCAACAGCACCATTCACAACAATATGTCCAATAGTAATCCAATATTTGAGCAGCAACACCATTCACAACAATATGTCGAATAGTAGTCCAGTCTGTGAACAGCAACACCATTCACAACAATATGTCCAATAGTATTCCAATCTGTGAGCAGCAGCACCATTCACAACAATATGTTAAATAGTAGTCCCGTCTGTGAGCAACAGCACCATTCACAACAATATGTCCAATAATAGTCCAATCTGTGAACAGCAGCACCATTCACAACAATATGTCCATCGAAGTCCAATCTGTGAACAGCAGCACCAATCACAACAATATGTCCAATAGCAGTCCAATCTGTGAACAGCAGCACCATTCACAACAATATGTCCAATAGTTGTCCAATCTGTGAACAGCAGCACCATTCACAACAATATGTCCAATAGTAGTCCAATCTGTGAACAGCAGCACCATTCACAACAATATGTCCAATAGTAGTCCAATCTGTGAGCAGCAGCACCATTCACAACAATATGTCCAATAGTAGTCCAATCTATGAACATCACCATTCACAACAATATGTCCAATAGTAGTCCAACCTGTGAACAGCAGCACCATTCACAACAATATGTCCAATAGTAGTCCAACCTGTGAACAGCAGCACCATTCACAACAATATGTCCAATAATATCCAATCGGTGAGCAGCAGCACCATTCACAACAATATGTCCAATAGTAATCCAATCTGTGAACAGCAGCACCATTCACAACAATATGTCCAATAGTAGTCTAATCTGTGAGCAGCAGCATCATTCACAACAATATGTCCAATAGTAGTCCAATCTATGAGCAGCAGCACCACTCTCAGGAAGAATGATCGTGCTTGACAAAACTCATAGCATTATTTGTGCAGGTAACAGACACGGTGGATTGGAAAATTAAGGATGTAAGAAATAGGAGCAGGAGAAGTTTATTCGGCCCCTAGAGCCTGCTCCACCATTCCATAAGATCATGGCTGACCTTGTACCTCAGTACTACTCTCCTGCTCTATTCCCATATCCCTTGATTCCATTTATACCTAAAAATCTGCGGCTCTCTGTCTTGGATTTAATCAACGCATCCACAACTGCCATGTAGAGAATTCCAAATATTGCCCAATTGCTGAGTGAAGAAATTTAATCTCATCTTAGTCCCAAATGTCCGTCTCCTTATTCTGAGGCTATGCGCCTTGGGCTAGACTCTGCAGCCAAGGGAACACCCTCCTTGTATCTACCCTGTAGAAACCTGTAAGAATTTTATATTTCTTAATGAGATCACCTCTCATTCTTCTGAACTCTAGTGACTATAGGCCTGGTTTACTCGCATAAGACAGTCCCCCCATCGCAGGATTCAGTTTGGGGAACGTTCGTTGCACTCTCTCAATGGCAAGTGTATTCTTCCATAGGTAAGGAGACCACAACTGAACACAATACTCCAAGCGTGGGCTCATCAGGACCATACGTAATGACAGAAAGACATCTTTATCTGACACTCGAATCCTCCTGTAATAAAGGCAATCCTACTATTTGCTTTCTTACTAGTTGCAGTCCCAGCAATCATAACTGTCAGTGGAACACCCAAGTCCCTCTGAACACCATTTCCCAATCTCTCACCACTTAAGTAATACTCTGCTTTACTATTTTTGCTACCAAAGTGGATAACTTGCCTTTTATCAGATTGAAAAGTACTCATGTCTTCGAATAGCATGGCAGTGTCTCTTGAAATTGCACACAGCATTTATTACACAAAGAACCACGGTATCGGGTGTGGTGGGTAGAGGGCGGAATGTGCGATGCGAAATAAGATGAATTTCTGCCCAAAACAGACCGCCTAACAGCCTTACAGCTTCCTGACTGGAATGCCATTATGCGCTCCACTGATAGCTGTGAATCGGTGGGTTGCACCACAAGGGAGAGAGTCTCATCAGAGCAGGTCCTGGAGACAACTGCTTCAAATCAAGCTGCGCCCCGGGAATCCCAGGTAGTTCCTGAAATTGTAGATCAAGTAGCCTCTTTATCCACCATTTCTCTGAAAGCTTTGGGTGCGCCAAACGTATTGTGGGCCTTGACTTAGAGAATGTAGATTATGGGGGCGTGGTGACCGCGATCAGACGAGAAAATGTACGAAGACAAATCGCAGAGTTTTATGGGTCGGCCGACTGCACGATCTCAGTTGTGAGCGTGTTGCCTATTCTACCAGAGCGCTACAAAGGGAGTTGGTGTTGGAGCAAATACCGACAGGGCTGCGCGAATTAGGAAACAAATTCACCAGTTGTAGGACCACAGCCACTTTAGTGAACTGCGAGCAGTGGGTTTAACACTCACATGACTTGGTTCTGGGCGATTTGTGCATGGACACGAGCAAAACCGGAAACAGGAGAGCCGATTTGATGACAGCAGAAACAATGATCAGACGGTGAAAGGGCAGGCACTGTACAAGGCCTGAACTTCCCTGGAGAAGGCAGCTCGGAGGTGGCTCGTAAGAGATACGTGTGAGGAGGACCTGAGTCCGGATGGGGACCAAGATATCGTGGACTGGCGCCTTTGTTTTGATATCACTGTTGCTTTGAGATATGAGGGGCGCGAACCAGTGGGTACTCGAAGCGCATTAATGATTGCCAGCTTTCAGGGATCCCTTTATGTGAAAGTGCAAGGCGGTTAGATATGGTCAGAGGTCGACCAGGATTCCACAAACAAGTTCTTCCCCCGCAGGAATCCCTAACAACTCGGTCATAAACTGAAACAAATAGAACATTGCAGCTCGGATAGACCACGAACAACACGACCGTGAACCTCTCCAGGAATCAGAAACACCCCCTTCCTCTTCACCTTCCGCCCCACGTGTAGACTCAGCCACTCCCTACCCGCGGATACCGATTACACTTCTCCCAAATATCTACTGCTCTTTCCTGCTGCTTATTACCCGGACATCCGACTGAATTAGCACCTCCCCGCACCCCCGTGACAAACCCCTTCCCAAGGAGCGGATTATCCATTCCCTCCGCATCCATTTTGGGGGCAAAAACATGAAGACAGAATATGATCTGAATGGTGACAGATTAGGAAAAGGGTAGGTGCAACGAGACCTGGGTGTCATGGTACATCAGTCACTGAAAGTTGACATGCAGGTGCAGCAGGCGGTGAAGAAAGCAAATGGTATGTTGGCCTTCAAAGCGAGAGGATTTGAGTATAGGAGCAGGGAGGTCTTACTACAGTTGTACAGGGCCTTGGTGAGGCCTCACGTGGAATATTTTCAGTTTGATCTCCTGATCTGAGGAAGGACATTCTTGCGATTCAGGGAGTGCAGTGAACGTTCACCAGACTGATTCCCGGGATGGCAGGACTGACATATGAGGAGAGACTGGATCAACTTGGCCTTTATACATTGGAGTTTAGAAGGATGAGAGGGGATC
The DNA here is from genome assembly GCF_044704955.1 of Pristiophorus japonicus. Lineage (NCBI taxonomy): Eukaryota > Metazoa > Chordata > Chondrichthyes > Pristiophoridae > Pristiophorus > Pristiophorus japonicus. The sequence continues at coordinate 14,213,486 of NW_027252779.1, forward strand.
TCATAGAAATATATAAGATCCTGACAGGACGGGACAGGTTAGATGCGGGTAGAAGGTTCCCGATGTTGGGGAAGTCCAGAAGGAGGGGACAGAGTCTCAGGATAAGGGGTAGGCCGTTTGGACAGAGATGAGGAGAAACTTCTTCACTCAGGGAGTTGTTAACTGATGGAATTCCCTTCCACAAAGAGTTGTTGATGCCAGTTCATTGGATATATTCAAGAAGGAGTTAGATATGGCCCTTACGGCTAAGGGGATCAAGGGGTATGCAGAGAAAGCAGGAAAGGGGAACTGAGGTAAAGATCAGCCATGATTTTATTGAATGGCCGTGCAGGCTCGTAGGGCCGAATGGCCTACTCCTGCAACTATTTTCTGTGTTTTTATGTCCCAGTACTGAACCCTGGGGAACATCACTGTATACCTCCCATAGTCTGAAAAACAGCTGCTGTCCCAGTACTGAACCCTGGGGAACATCACTGTATACCTCCCATAGTCTGAGAAACAGCAGCTGTCCCAGTACTGAACCCTGGGGAACATCACTGTATACCTCCCATAGACTATAAAACAGCAGCTGTCCCAGTACTGAACCCTGGGGAACATCACTGTATACCTCCCATGGGCTGAACACCAGCAGCTGTCCCAGTACTGAACCCTGGGGAACATCACTGTATACCTCCCATAGTCTGAAAAACAGCAGCTGTCCCAGTAATTAACCCTGGGGATCATCACTGTATACCTCCGATAGACTGAAAAACAGCAGCTGATCCAGTACTGAACCCTGGGGATCATCACTGTATACCTCCCATAGACTGAAAAACAGCAGCTGTCCCAGTACTGAACCCTGGGGAACATCACTGTATACCTCCCATAGTCTGAAAAACAGCAGCTGTCCCAGTACTGAACCCTGGGGAACACTGTATACCTCCCATAGACTGAAAAACAGCAGCTGCCCCAGTACTGAACCCTGGGGAACACTGTATACCTCCCATAGACTGAAAAACAGCAGCTGTCCCAGTACTGAACCCTGGGGAACACTGTATACCTCCCATAGACTGGAAAACAGCAGCTGCCCCAGTACTGAACCCTGGGGAACACTGTATACCTCCCATAAACTGAAAAATAGCAGCTGCCCCAGTACTGAAACCTGGGGAACATCACTGTATCCCTCCCATAGACTGAAAAACAGCAGCTGCCCCAGTACTGAACCCTGGGGAACATCACTGTATACCTCTCATAGACTGGAAAACAGCAGCTGCCCCAGTACTGAACCCTGGGGAACATCACTGTATATGTCCCATAGACTGAAAAGCAGCAGCTGTCCCAGTACTGAACCCTGGGGAACATCACTGTTTACCTCTCATAGACTGAAAAACAGCAGCTGCCCCAGTACTGAACCCTGGGGAACATCACTGTATACCTCCCATAGACTGAAAAACAGCAGCTGCCCCAGTACTGAACACTGGGGAACACTGTATACCTCCCATAAACTGAAAAAGAGCAGCTGCCCCAGTACTGAACCCTGGGGAACACTGTATACCTCCCATAGACTGAAAAACAGCAGCTACCCCAGTTCTGAACACTGGGGAACATTTTATATCTCCCATAGACTGAGAAACAGAAGCTGCCCCAGTACTGCACCCTGGGGAACACTGTATCCCTCCCATAGACTGAAAAACAGCAGCTGTCCCAGTACTGAACCCTGGGGAACATCACTGTATACCTCCCATAGACTGAAAAACAGCAGCTGCCCAGTACTGAAACCTGGGGAACATCACTGTATACCTCCCATAGACTGAAAAACAGCAGCTGCCCCAGTACTGAACCCTGGGGAACACTGTTTCCAACCCATAGACTGAAAAATAGCAGCTGTCCCAGTACTGAACCCTGGGGAACACTGTATGCCTCCGATAGATGTTCATACGGATTCTTTTTCCCTCAATCTGTTTCAGTTAATACACTGACACACGGACACCTTGCTGCCTTTTCTGTAAAAGACCTTTATTGAAGATTCTCCGGCCGGGACTTGTCAAGACAAAGGAACACTCTCAATCAAAGCTTGTTCACCTTGCTCTGGACAAGTCCCTTTACAGCGCGAAAACACAGTAGTTATACATTTTCAAAACATAACACATTTGTTTAGCGCTTAGTCGATCCACTCCCATTCTTCCTCCCCTCACCCACCCCCTCCGACAATGTCGAATGGCAGGCGAGGAGGTCTCCGAATTAGGGCTCGCCACGAGGTCAGCTTGATATAGCTTCATTAAATTCTCCTTCCATATCAGTAAAACCTATTTCCTTCTTATCAGTAAAAACCTTTACGTTACCCTCTCCTATCCGTGATGACTTTTTCTTTTCCGTGACCCGTGTTGAACCTCAACTCTCAGTAAACCCTTTTTTCTGTTGATACAGCAATTGTCCGCATCTTGACATTTCTTTAGCTTTTTTCCCATGATTCCCTATCTCCATTCCTTTGCCACATTCACAATCCTTCTGTACACATTCTCATTCCCCTCTTTTATCATTCCCTGATAACCCTGGTGACTATTCCAGGAGAATCGCATTCAGCCGTTCGCACTCACTTTCCTGGTCCGCCTCGAGCCTCTTCGCAAGGTCTTATCAATGTCTGTTTAGGTTCTCACATCGTATCCTGTTGGAATATTATTGAATTGGTAACTTCTGGAGCCTTGGTACAAGGCCAAAGCGAGGCCTGTTACTTCCTTATGGGCCAGTGCAGGAACCTGCACTTTAACCTTTGTCCCGCTGGTACCCCTAATGGCAAATTTCTCTTAGAATTCCCCCCTTTTGGCCCTTGGCTATACACCAAGCTGGCCATATTTCACGATAACTACCTCCCTGTAGGCGAGTTCCAGATAGGTTTGTTCACCTGGGTGACCATCTCCGAAGCTTCGGGACCTCCTGAAACCTTCCCACAGAGCTATATAAGGTAAGTCCTTCCTGTAGGACTGCTTAAATTTTCATCCCTTATGGCCTAAATCATAGTGCGTGGCCTGACATATCGTTTGGCCTGTTTAATTCGTGCACATGTTAATCCCATCATGACCATCAGAACCAGACCCTGTATTACTACAGGTACATTAAGTCCAATGTCCCACAGCTTTGTGTACCACGGTTGATCAGCCAGCATTGCGTTAGTGTCTCTCTGTAATTTGTCTATTTCTTCCATCAGCCGGACATACTGTCGTCTTTGATTCTGCATTCATTGCACCAAACGTAATTGTTCCTCATTTCGTTCCAGTATCTGTTTGCCTTGCGGTTCCCATGCTGCCTCTTCTTACACTTCTCGCAGGGTATCCATGATTGTTCCGTGGATGATTTCCGTTGTCTCGGGATATATGTGGTATGCATTTACGTCTATTTTTCCCTTGGGCCTGAAACAGAAGTTAGGGTTGATGATGAGACAGGGGGTGACTCCTCCCCTCGTCTTAATCGTCGGGTTGGCTGCTCCTGTGCTCCATTCCCTTGTGGGGCAGCGATTGTTTCGGAATCGTTTTCGAGATGAGTGATACTCAGCATGCATCCGTTTGTTTGGTGGAATCTGCAATCATCATTCGTCATTCATGGCGTACCTCGACATAAAACCACTTGGTTAATTTTATAGCAATCAGTTATGTCAATGCCTTTGGTACTAGTGTTAATTATAACCACCCGTCTGGCAGGCTGATGGTAACCTAACCGAGTTTGGTTTCTCACTTCACCAATATTATCGATCTGGTATAAGGGGTCTCCCTTTGTTACATCATAATGTGGTATGGACAACATAAATCCGATCATATTGACCCGCCCACTAATACATCTCAATTTTGGCACCCATGCGTGACTATTCCTTCGTACCTCGCATGTGTAATTCATTTTATTTATCTCGAATCCAATTGTTAAGTATGCTGTTCGGAATCCAATCTGGTATGTCTCCATTCTTGAGTTGCTCCAAGTTATGTTGTACCTCACTTAATATCCAGGCCCCATACCCGGAGCAAACTATCTCAGCCTTTAATCGTTTACTTATATCTTTCCCCATTGCGTGGATCAATTTTATTGTCTTGGCATTTCGGCAATGTAAGGGCCACTTGGAACAGTTCCCCTTCTGCGCCATCTCCCAACCGCGCTTGGTGATCCAAGTCCCTCCTCAGTAAACACCTCAAGACTACGCCATTAAATTGTTAACCCAGTCTTATATTGCATACAGACCTATGGAATTCATTGTCGTAACCCCAGCCGCATGATCCGTGCCTAATGTTTCCAGTATTCCCCTTTTTGTTTGACCTTGCCCTGTTCCATTTCTGACATTAAATCTCAAGGTAGTGGGTTCCGGGCCTTCGAGGATCCGTTGTGCCAGGTTATAGTATAGACTTACAGTTTCATTCCCACAGAAGCTAGGAAGAATGATATTCATTATGTTTAGGATAAGTAGTCGCTGACGCACCCCAAATTATATCCTTTCTTTAGAATCTTTTATTCCTCGCGCCCCCTTTGGCTCCAGTCTTTATGGACGGACATGTGGGAGGAGGATGTGTGGTGGTACTATAAGAGTTGTAGTTCCCAGAGTGGTTGTTGGAGCAACGGTGGTGGATCTGTTCCGGACTCGAAGTCCCAACACCACTGATTTGTACCCACATACGGGGAGGTCGGGCATGTTCTCCAACTGGTATCCCCTGGTTGAGGTCTCCCTGCGCAAAGACAGGCGTGCACCTTATATTCCAGAAACCTGCCTTGGTCTGAATTTTACCCCACTGGCCAGTTTTCATAAAAACATCCTGGGGTCTCACCCCGCTTTTGTTCCGTTCTGTTGCCACCCTTCTGTTCTTGCGGGGTGGATTTGGCTGCTTGTTTGCAGCTTGGTCCGCCCAGGAATGAGCTTCGAGAACTGAAATTCCATCCAGTTAGATTTCTGCGCCCTTCCCCTTTTGGTCCTATTAACTTGCTCCTGTCCTCGGAATCTACTGGCGCCCATGGCATCGGCAGCCTGCTGCATTACAAGCTTACTTAATACACTTTACATAGCCATGCGTTAAAATAAGTTCTGTCCTTGCTCCAGTCCTTGGCTGCTGGGTTGCATATTTCGGCAGTCCAATTAAACAAAGCTAGTTCATGTAGTTGTGTCTTTCCTGCGTGTGCTATATCTCTCGTAGTCCATCTGTATTATCCAGTGCTTGCGTGGGCCTTAAGGTCCCCAGCATCCTGAGTCTCCAGAGTCGAAGTAGCCGCTGCGGTCCCTTCTCGGTGAGTGTTTTATCTGCAAATTTTAAACAGATAGCCTGGTCGTCACCAGGTGTTAGGTTCTGGTCTACTCATCTTTTGTCCATGTATGTTGCGGTCACTCTGTGAAATCGGAGGTAAGGTTAGGTTGGGTTTGTAGACTACACTTACCCACCATGGGCTCTATTGCCAGAGGTGATGGTGCTATGGCTGCGCACTGCACTATCCGTCGGGCCCCCATTTAAAAAAAATCTCTTCCAGCTTATTTATCTTAGCTTTTAACTCTGGAATTTGTTTTGTTTGAGTATCTTTTTTATTTGTATCAGGCGAGTATTATTACATAGGCTAGTTCTGTTTTATTTTTATTCTGACTATCGCAACATTTCCTCTGTTAGGTGAGTCTTTTTCATTCTATTAAGAAATCCAAATTAATAATGTCCAGTATAAAACAGCTGTCAATGGAAAGGGTTAACTCCTTTACAGGTTTGTAAGAATGCCTGATGTCATTACGTGACTTCACGTAATCATCCGAAAAAAAAAATGTTTTAAGTCTTTGTGCCTTCAAAACTTGCTTAGAATTTGGAATCCGTTAAAAAAGTAGAAATCATTAGTAAAGCCGTCATAATAAAAGTCTTCTCATCAGGGAAGACCGCATTTTAGAGTAAACTCCAATTTTTTCTTAACTTCTAATTGCCAAAGATTTTTTTTATTTGATTTAAAACGAGACCACACATTTTTAATAGCTATTTTGTTTACTGAAATCCAGTTTTCACACACACTGTTTACATTCTAACATTTCGTTTTATTTTACGGTCCCGTTCACTGGGCAAATCTTGTGTTTTATTTCTCTCTCAGCACAAAATCTAAACATCCTTGCCAGTTCCGTTTTCTATATGAATTTAAAAACTTAGTAAGATTCTCTAATTCCCAGTTCTTCTCTGTGCTGAGTTCGCATTGCTTAGATCTTTTCTCCTAGTTATTTTCAAAACCCTTCTGCTGGTTTAGACTGTTCGGGACTTTTCTTGATAAACACAGTCTCTTCCAGAAATCTTTTCAATCTTCAGTGAAACTTACTCGTAATTTAAAATCATTATCACTGTAGAGTGTCTTTTACCTCTTCCAATTTTTTTCCTTTTCCCAATTCATCCAATATCTTTTTCACAGCAAACATCAACTAGTATTTAGTAAGTTATGTCTTTTTCCATCGCAAACACATTTTTTTCAGCACTCATTTTATATGTTACATCTTTTTTCAAACCTTTTAGTTTTATATCTCCTTTTTTCTTTAAGAGATCAGATTTAATTGAATATTTTTTCCAATCCACCTCAGTACTTTTTTGTGCCTTCTCTTAATATCTCAAAATCCCAATTCAAATTTTGTAATATCAATCTTTATTTAAAAATTTTTTTTGAGCTGGAAGCTTTTTTTAAAGGCATTCTTCGTCTAATTCCTAGACTAAATTTATGTCTTTCAACCCAATGTAATCAATTATTGCATGTTTTCTTTCGACAATTCAGTGAGCATGTCAAATCAATTCTTTTTTTTTTCAAACACCAGGACCATGTATTTTTTTATCTTTTACTCAACAAACCTATCCTTTGTGCATTTCCTAGCTCTGTAACTTATCATCAGAATATATCCACACCTGCGTTCCTAAATTAAAATGTCTTAAAACTTCCCACATACAGGACAACACTACAAAGGGTTTAAAAATCTTGCACTCTGTTTGGAGAACCAGCTGCTCCACTCCTCCAAACTGGCTTTTAAAAATATGAAAACATAAAACTTAATTCCGCAGTCAAAAAATCACACAAGTACTCTCACTCAACGACAGACATTCACAAAAGTCTCTCTTCATTCAACAAAGCTTATTAATTAATTTTTTCTTTGGCCGGCTCTATTTTTGGATCCATGATTACCCATTCGCACATCGCCCCGCGGTAAAGATATATTTTATCCTTACACAATTCCTTTTATCCTTACACAATTCTTCGCGTCCCCCCGTGATTTAGTTCTACACAATTCTTCGCGTCCCCCCGTGATTTCGTTTTACAAAATTCCACGCATCACCCCATGATTTAGATTTACACAATTCCTCGCATCACCCCACGATTTAGATTTACACAATTCCTCGCGTCGCACCACGATTTAGTTTTACACAATTTCCCTATCCCTCCGCGTCACCCCCCGGTGTACCTATTCACGTCGCCCCGCGATAGTCTATTTCCCTAGCCCTCCGCGTCGCCCCACGATTTCCTAAGTTAAACGGTTTCGCCAGATTGACCTGGATCTCGTTCGGACGCTACCTGAGAACCAGCAAGTGGCAAAACTTTCTTCAGACTTTTGGGCCTGGAGGGAACCGTAGTGCTATTTAAAGGGTACTCACCCCGGTGCCACTTTCCTCCGGTCTCATCCGAGGCTAGTTTGGCTCTTAATTCGCAAGCTTTCGGCAGCTGTCCGTTGAGATCCCACTTCTGACACCAAATGTTAATACGGATTCTTTTTCCCTCAATCTGTTTCAGCGAATACACTGACACGAACATCTTCTTGCCTTTTCTGTAAAAGACCTTTATTGGAGATTCTCCGGCCGGGACTTGTCCAGACAAAGGAACACTCTCTGTCAGAGCCTGTTTAGCTTCCTCTGGACAAGTCCCTTTACAGCGCGAAAAGCACAGTAGTTATACATTTTCAAAACATAACACATTTTATTAGCACTTGATCTATCCACTCCCTTTCTTCCTCCCCCCCGAGTATGTCCAATGGCAGGCGAGGAGGTCTCCTAATTAGAGCTGGCCACGAGGTCAGCTTTTTTATAGCCTCATTAAATTCTTCTTCCTCATCAGTAAAACCTATTTCCCTCCTCTCAGTAAAAACCATTACGTTCTCCTATCCGTGATTGCTTTTTCTTTCCCGTGACCCGTGTTTAACCTCAACTCTCAGTAATCCCTTTTTTTCTGTTGATTCTGCAATTGTCTGCATCTTGACACTACTTTAGATAGTCTCCCTTGATTCCCTATCTCCATCCCTCTGCCACATTCACAATCCTTCTGCACACATTCTCATGGGGTCACTGCTCATTTTATCCCCATCGCTCAGGTCCCTTGCTGATCTCAGGCCTGGGGTCAATGCTCCTTTTATCCCCATCGCTCAGGTCCCTCGCTGATCTCAGAGCTCGGGTCAATGCTCCTTTTATCCCCATCGCTCAGGTCCCTCTCTGATCTCAGGCCTGGGGTCAATGCTCCTTTTATTCCGCCGCTCAGGTCTCTCTCATCTCAGGCCTTGGGTCAATGCTCCTTTTATCCCCATCGCTCAGGACCCTCTCTGATCTCAGGCCTGGGATCAATTCTCCTTTTATCCCCATCGCTCAGGTCCCTCTCTGATCTCAGGCCTCGGCTCACTGCTCCTTTTATCCCCATCGCTCAGGTCCCTCTCTGATCTCAGGCCTGGGGTCACTGCTCCTTTTATCCCCATCGCTCAGGTCCCTCTCTGATCTCAGGCCTGCGGTCACTGCTCCTTTTCTTCCCATCGCTCAGGTCCCTCTCTGACCTCAGGCCTGGGGACACTGCTCCTTTTATCCCCATCGCTCAGTTCTCTCTCTGATCTCAGGCCTCGGGTCCCCGCTCCTTTTATCCCCATCGCTCAGGTCCCTCTCTGATCTCAGGCCTGGGGACAATGCTCCTTTTATCCCCATTGCTCAGGTCCCTCTCTGATCTCAAGCCTGGGGACACTATTCCTTTTATCCTCACCGCTCAAGTCCCTCTGTGATCTCAGGCCTGGGGTCCCCGCTCGTTTTAACCCCATCGCTCAGGTCCCTCTCTGATCTCAGGCCACGGCTCACTGCTCCTTTTATCGCCATCGCTCAGGTCCCACACTTGCTATCCTTGATCTGTTTTCATTGGAACAAAGGAGGCTGAGGGGAGACCTTATTGAGGTGTATATAATTATGAGGGGCCTGGATAGAGTGGATAGGAAGGACCTGTTTCCCTTGGAAGAGGGGTCAACAAACAGGAGACATAGATTTTAAGTAATTGGGGTGAGGTTTCGAGGAGATATGAGGGGAAATGTCTTCACTCAGAATGTGGTGGGGGTCTGGAACTCACTGCCTAAAATGGTGGTAGAGTCAGAAACCCTCAGCACATTTAGAAAATACATGGATGTGCATTTAAAGTGCCGTTACTTACGGGGCTACGGACCAAAAGCTGGAACATGGGATTAGGCTGGATAGCTCTTGGTCGGTCGGCGTGGACACGATGGGCTGAAATGGCCTCCTGCTTTGCTGTAAATATCTCTGATTCTATGAGTGGGACTAGCTGAGATACTCTTACAGATAGCAGTGACGGGCCGACTGTCCTCCTCCTGTGCTGTAACCATTCTAGGATTGTATGAAATCGGCAGACTGAAGATCAGCCAACTTGAGAAGCCTGTTTAAAATTACTCTCACTGGTTTCAATCCACTACAGCCCTAACCCATTTTCTCCTGGGCTGTTTGCGAGTGTGGTATGGGTTTCTGTCTGTGTGGGTATGTGTTTCTGTTTGTGTGGGTATGTGTTTCTGAATGTGTGGGTGTGTGTGTGCAGGTGTGTTTCAGTGTGTGTATGTTTGTGAAAGTGTGGGTATGTGTGTAGGTGTGTTTCAGTGTAGGTATGTGTTTCTATATATGTGGGTATGTGTGTGCAGGTGTGTTTCAGTGTGGGTATGTGTTTCTGTGTATGTGGGTATGTGTGTTCAGGTGTGTTTCACTGTGGGCATGTGTTTCTGTATATGTGGGTATGTGTGTGCAGGTGTGGTTCAGTGTGTGTATGTGTTTCTGTATATGTGGGTATGTGTGTGCAGGTGTGTTTCAGTGTGTGTATATGTTTCTGTATATGTGGGTATGTGTGTCTAGGTGTGTTTCAGTGTGGCTATCTGTTTCTGTATATGTGGGTATGTGTGCAGGTGTGTTTCAGTGTGGGTATGTGTTTCTGTATATGTGGGTATATGTGTGCAGGTGTGTTTCAGTGTGTGTATGTGATTCTGTATATGTGGTTATGTGTGTGAAGGTGTGTTTCAGTGTGTGTATGTGTTTCTGTATATGTGGGTATGTGTGTGTAGGTGTGCTTCAGTTTGGTATGTGTTTCCGTATATGTGGGTATGTGTGTGTAGGTGTGTTTCAGTGTGTGTATGTGTTTCTGTATATGTGGGTATGTGTGTGTAGGTGTGTTTCAGTATGGGTATGTGTTTCTGTATATGAGGGTATGTGTGTGTAGGTGTGTTTCAGTGTGTGTATGTGTTTCTGTATATGTGGGTATGTGTGTGTACGTGTGTTTCAGTGTGGGTATGTGTTTCTGTATATGTGGGTATGTGTGTGTAGGTGTGTTTCAGTGTGGGTATGTGTTTCTGTATATGTGGGTATGTGTGTGTCGGTGTGTTTCAGTGTGTGTATATGTTTCTGTATATGTGGGTATGTGTGTGTAGGTGTGTTTCAGTGTGGGTATGTGTTTCTGTATATGTGGGTATGTGTGTGTATGTGTGTTTCAGTGTGGGAATGTGTTTCTGTATATGTGGGCATGTGTGTTCAGGTGTGTTTCAGTGTGGGTATGTGTTTCTGTATATGTGGGTATGTGTGTAGGTGAGTTTCAGTGTGGGTATGTGTTTCTGTATATGTGGGTATGTCTGTGCAGGTGTGTTTCAATGTGTGTATGTGTTTCTGTATATGTGGGTATGTGTGTGCAGGTGTGTTTCAGTGTGTGTATGTGTTTCTGTATATGTGGGTATGTGTGTGTAGGTGTGTTTCAGTGTGGGTATGTGTTGCTGTATATGTGGGTATGTGTGTGTAGGTGTGTTTCAGTGTGGGTATGTGTTTCTGTATATGTGTGTGTAGGTGTGTTTCAGTGTGGGTATGTGTTTCTGAATGTGTACATGTGCGGGTATGTGTGTCTAATATGATGGTATATGTGTGTAGATGTGTATCTGCATGGGTGGATATATGTCTGCATGTATATCTGTCTATAGACAGACACACAGAACCCTACCTAACTAAAATATATCAATCTGAGTCTTGGATTTATCAATTTAGTTCCAGCCTCAACAGATTTTTGGGAGTGAATTCCAGATTTGTGCTACCTTCTGTGTGAACAAGTGCTTCCTGACATCACACCTGAACCGCCCAGGTTTAATGTGAAGGTTGTGCACATTTTTCTGATGTTTATTATCTTAAACATCTCAATGGTGTTGCCCATAATTTTCTATATTGAAGTTTATGACCTCAGGAACAGAAATGGTATAGAGCAGGGAGGGGGAACAGAGTAACATTGGTAATGACCGGATAATGTAGAGGGAGCTCTGTATTGTATCGGCCCTGGCAGTGCTCGATGCTGACACTCTGTATAAAGTAGAGGTAGGAACAGGAGCAGGCCATTCAGCCACTCGAGCCTGTTCCACCATTCAGTCAGATCATCGTTGATCTGCCGTGGCTCTGTATCCTTTTACACCCTTGCCTGGCAAACATCTTTTGACCTGGGATTTAAGATTATTTCAATGCTAGCACCTGCTGCTTTTTGTGTGAGAGAATCCCACACTGCTACCACCCTTTACGTGAAGAAGTGTTTCCTAACTTCTCTCCTGAATGGCCTGGCTTTCATTTTCAGGTTGTGTCCCCTTCTCCTGGAATCCTCCACCAACAGAAAAAGTTTCTCTCTATCTACCTTAGCAATTCCTTTCCACATCCTAAAAACCTGAATCAAATGGACTCGTCCCTTAACCTTCTGTATTCTGGGAATTGAAGTCCAGTTTATGTAATTTCTCCAAATAATTTAACCCTTGGAGCCCAAGTAACTGTCTGGTGAATCAGTGCTGTGCTCCCTCCAAGGTCAATATACCCTCCCTGAGGTGTGGTGCCCAGAACTGAATGTAGTTCTCCAGATGGGGTCTTTCCAGAGCTCTGTACAGCTGGAGCACCAACAATCCATTAGCCCTTTGTTATTTTTGTACCTGTCCCGAGCTTTCACTGATTGAACTACTTGGGCCCCTAAATCTCTCTGCTCATTCACAGCTCCCAGCTTCTCACCAGTTACAGATGTCTGTGTGCAACTGTGTGTGTGGGTCTGTGCGTGTGTGTGTGTGTGCACGTGTCTGTGTGTGGGTTTATGTGTGTATCGGTGCATGTCTGTGTTCCACCTTCCCCTTGTTCCATTCATTTCTAAATACTGTTCATTATCAATGTGTCTGAGCCATTCACCTCCCCAGAAAGTGCAGAATTTTCTGTTTAAATTGGTGCATTCTGATAAATTTGATTCTGGTATTTAAGAGCAGTAAAGACCTCCTGCAAACCCTCAGTAACTGAATCACGATTTCGAATAGTTCACCAGTCCCGGCCACTCACCCAACGTATCTGTCTGTCCCACTATCCTTCCCCGGAGGGGTCCCAATGTTGCAGACCGAAGCTGTGAAAGATCCAGTCTCGGATTCCCACCAGCCCGAGCTCTCCAAGATCTCACTGAATGAAGCCTTCCTTCACAAGAAGCAGGCTCTGTTTGATTGTTTAGGTCCCATAAACCCCTGGCCGTGTATTCCTGCTGTCAGAATAATGGGCTGTACCCAAAAAATAAAACTTCCGGCATTAAACACAGCGTCATATATGTGTCTTGTTTCTCCTTAGGATCAGTGTGTCCGAGGGCACGGTGTTCGAGGGTGAAACGTTGCTTTGAGAAACGCAGGAAGTGGGAAGAGGAAATCACTGCAGGGATTCTCTGCAAGTGCCAAAGAACACATTCAGAAAGGTCCAGATATAAGACGTGTTTCCCAGAATATCAGCACTCTGACCGTTCAGGGTCCAAGATATCTCACTGAAACAGGTTTCTTCAGGCAGATTGGAAATAGATATCCAATGCATCAGGCCCACAGACTGTTTGATGGGAGAGTGTAGAGGGAGGTTTGCTCTCTCTCTGACCTGGGCTTCCTCCATTTCATTTTTTCCTCTTTCACTATCGGTCTCATTTTATCTCTCTGCCTCACTCTCTTCTCTCCACCTCTGTTTATTTCTATCAGTTGCTCCCCCGCCCGTGTACTCTCTCTCTCTCTCTCTCATTCACCTTTGCCCTTTTCTCTCTTTACCTCTCATTTCTCTGCCTCGCTGTCGCTCACTCCACGTTTCTCTTCTCTGCTTCTCGGTCCCTCTTTCTGCTTCACTCCCAGTCCCGCTCTCCAACTCGTTCGCCCCTTTCTCTTATCTCTGCCTCATTCTCTTTCTCACCAACCCAGCCATTATCTTATCTTCCACTCTATCTTCCACTCGCGTTCTTGGATTTTAGTCTCTTTCTGTTTGTTTCACTTATTTTCCTGTTTGTTTCCTCTCAATCTGCCTCTCTCTCTCTTCCTTTCTTATTCAGGCTTTCTTTTTCTTACTCTCCCTTCTCTCTTGCTAAATTTGTCTCTCCCTCTGCCTTTTACCACTCTGTCTGTGACTTCTCTCACTACCCTTGGACATCTCTCTCCCCCTTGCTCCAAATTCTCCATTTTCTCTGTGTGTTTCAGGATTCCTGGTTTAACATCACTGTCCAAACACAAACACTTTAACACTGAGGGGCAAGTGAAGGGGGAGGATTACACAGGATCTGGATGTATTACATTCACACACTGAAGGAAGGGAAGGGGGAGGGTTACACTGAGTCTGGATGTATTACATTCACACACTGAGGGAAGGGAGGGGGAGGGTTACACTGGGTATGGATTTATTACATTCACACACTGAGGAAGGGGAAGGGGGAGGGTTACACTGGGTCTGGATGTATTATATTCACACACTGATTGAAGGGGAGGGGGAGGGTTACAATGGGTCTGGATGTATTACATTCAAACACTGAGTGAAGGGGAGGGGGAGGGTTACACTGGGTCTGGATGTATTACATTCACACACTGAGGAAGGTGAAGGGGGAGGGTTACACTGGGTCTGGATATATTACATTCACACACTGAGGGAAGGAGGAGGGTTACACTGGGTCCGGATGTATTACATTCACACACTGAGGGAAGGGGGAGGGTTACACTGGATCTGTATATATTACATTCACACACTGAGAGAAGGGGGAGGGTTACACTGGGTCTGGATGTATTATATTCACACACTGAGAGAAGGGGGAAGGTTACACTGGGTCTGGATGTATTATATTCACACACTGAGTGAAGGGAAGGGGGAGGGTTACACTGGGTCTGGATATATTACATTTACACACTGAGGGAAGGAGGAGGGTTACACTGGGTCCGGATGTATTACATTCACACACTGAGGGAAGGGAAGGGGGAGGGTTACACTGGGTCTGGATGTATTACATTCACACACTGAGGGAAGGGAAGGGGGAGGGTTACACTGGGTCTGGATGTATTACATTCAAAAAGTGAGGGAAGGGAAGGGGGAGCAGAGGTTTATTATATATACTCACGAAGTAACAATACAATTTCAAAGTAGAAGAATGACACCAATTTCGGGATGTAATTAATACTGAGGAGGCCTGTGACAATACACGATGTTACTGAACTTCTATGTTGCGCCTGGAAATGGGAAATTAATTCCAATATTGAAAGGTGTTAGGTGGTGCATCTTGGTTGGGGGAATAATGAGGTGGTAAATTTATGTTTAAATGAGGAAGAGCAGCAAAAGGAGTGAGGGGACAGATACACAATAATGAAAAGCAGGTTAAAAGTCCATGAAAATGCAAACCGAGCACTGGGGTTCGTTTCTAGAGTAAGAGAGTTGCAAAGCAGAAAAGTTATGTTCAATCTATATAGACACTTGGATAGACCAAACTTGCAGTGCTGTGTACAGTCCTGCTCTCCATACTACACAAAGCATATAGAGACATTGGGGAAGATGCAACACAGATTGAGAACGATGATACCATATGAGAGGTTTAAATATCCAGAATGACTGAACATACTGCGGCTCATTCTCTAGAGAAGACAAGGCTGAAGGATGATCTAATAGAGATGTTTAAAATTATGAAGGTGTTTAATAGGATCAATGTAGAGCAGATGTTACCATGTGTGGGAGTCCAACACTAGATCATAAATATAAACTACTCACAAATAAATCCAATAAGGAATTCAGGAAAAGCTCTTTATTCAGAGAGTGGTTAGAAAGTACAGCCTGCTAATACGTGGGGTAGTTAAGGTGAGCAGCATAGATGCCTTTAAGGAGAAGCCAGATCAGAATATAAGGGAGAAAGGAATCGAAGGATATGATCGGCTGAATGAAGTAAGTTGGGAGGTGGTGGTGTGGAGTATTATCACCGACATTGACCTGTGGGGCTGAATAGTCTGTTTCCTTGCTGTAAATAACATATAATGCTTTGGTGAATTCTGAAAAGACACGATACAGCACTCGAAACAAACTTCAGCAAGGGCCTGGGTGTCACATAGGGTCAAATTCTTACCTTGCACCCCTACTGATCTGAACAACTTGTACAAAATGAATGTGGGGAATTCAAAGACAGTCCTTGGTGACGGGTCAGATGTGAGTGTGTGGTGTGTAACAAGCTCTGTGTCTTGAACCTTTCAGTTAAGCTCCAGCCTCAACAGCTTTTTGGGGAGAGAGTTCCCGATTCCCACTACCCTTTGTGTGAAGAACTGCTTCATGACATCACACCTGAACGGTCTAACTTTACCTTTAAGGTTCTGCCCCTTGTTCTGGTCTCCCACCAGATGAAATAGTATCCCTGTATCATCTTAAACACCCCACTGATATCAGCCTTCATTTTCTATATTAAAGGAAATAAAATGCTAGTCTGTGCCAACTGTCCCCTGAATTTAACGCTTTTAGCCCCTTTATCATCCTGGTGAATCTGTGCTGAACCCCCGCCAAAGCTAATACATCATTCATGAGGTTTTAAGGTCCAGAACTGTACGCAGTACTCTCGAAGGAATCATCCCTTGCGTGGTTTAGTACACGCGGATACAATTCATCCACTCCTGAGGATTTATCATCTCTACCTTTTACTAATTTAGAAATTCAGCAGCAGAAATGATCTGGAGCGGGATGGGGGACAGAGTAACATTGGTAATGCCAAGGTAATGTAGAGGGAGCTCAATAGTTCACCAGTTCTGGCTACTGCTCCAGCTCGCCCTACGTATCTGTCTGTCCCGCTCTCCTTCCTCGGTGGATCTGGATGTTGCAGACTGACACACTGAAAGATCCAGACTGATTCCCACCAGCCCGAACTCTCCACTTTTTCACTGATGAAACCTCTGTTCACGGGAAGCAGGCTGTGTTTGATTGTTTAGGTTTTGTTACCCTTGGCCCTGTATTACTGCTGTCACAACAATGGTCTGTATTCAGAAATAAAGCTTACTGCATTGATCACAGCTTTATATTCGTGTCTTGTTTCTCATTAGGATCAGTGTCCGAGGACATGGTGTTCGGGGGTGGAATGAGGCTGGGCGATGATTTGGAAATTGCAGGAAGTATGAAGATGAAACCACTGCAGGGAATCTCTGCAGTGCCTAATAACACATTCAAATAGGTAATTCTATAAGACAGGTGTACCAGAGTGTCAGCACTGACTGTTCAGGCTCCAATATATCTCACTTGGACGGATTTCTTCAGGCAGATTGGAAATAGACCCACAGACCGTTTGATGGGACAGTGTCGAGGGAGATTTACTCTCTCTCTATCGCGTGGTTGCTCGATATCCTTTATTTTTCTCTCTCACTATCTGCCTCTTTTTATCTCTCTCTCTGCCTCACTCTCTTCTCTCCATTTCTGTTTCTTCTACAATTGCTCTCTCTCCCCGCCTCATTTTCTCTCTCTCTCTCATTCACCTTTTCTCACCTCTCTACCTCTCATTTCTCTCTTCCTCGCTGCCTCACTCTACCTTTCTAATCTCTGCTTTGCGGTCCGGCTTTCTGCTTCACGCTCATTCCCTCTTTCCATCTCTTTTGCCTCTCTCTCTTCTCTCTGCCTCAGTCTCTCTCTCGCCATCCCAGCCGCTCTTTCCTTTTTCCTTCCTCTCTAAACCTCTGCCTCATTCTCTCTCTCCAGCTCCCTTGGATTCTTGTCTCTCTCCCTGTGTGTCTCACTTATTTTGCTGCTTGTTTCCTCATACTCTCCCCTTCGCTGTCAGTCTTTCTGTATCTTACTCTCGCTTCTCTCTTGTTATCTTTGTCTCTCCCTCTGTCTTTCTCCATTCTGTCTCTGTTTCTTCCCTCTCTGCCCCTGTGCCTCTCACTCTCCCCCACTTCTTCCATTTTCTCTATCTGTCAGGATTCCTGATGTAACAGGACTGTACGAACCAAAGGCTTTAACACAGAGCCCAGCCCGTGCTCCAAACACATTGCATGAGCTGATCACAACTTCTGCTCCCCCCAGTTTTAAAATGAGCTGCCCAGGATGTGCCGGGCCTCACCAGGGGCTTGGAGACCTGCAAGAATTAGCGGTTAATCCAGAGGGAAGTTTGCTTTAGGTTCTAACGTGTGTCCCACATCTAATCCAGCCCCATTTCCCAACTCATTGTATTACATTACATGGTTCAGTAACACATCCGCCCGCATATGTACACGTTGCCTTCGATGTGCTTCTCCTTTAATCTACTGGGCCTTGTTGTTATTATATTTGACAGTCAGTCTCTGTTTCTGAAGCAGTTCGGTCATTTTGTAATTTTATCTGAAATGTTTGAATATTTGGCAAGCAATTCCTGCTGACCTGCTGAAGGGATTTCCATATAGGACACAGATGTCCCGAGGGAGCAGGTTTCACATTAAAATAATGATAAAAACGTTATTCTCCAGACCGCCTAGCAGTGGAGGCAAACCAGGGGGGAAAATGTCGGCACATTTATAAAATTAGTGAAATACACGATAGAGTTGTTGAACGTTATGAAGGGGTTACATAGGGTCGATGTTGGGATGATTTTACCAGGTGTGGTGGTCCAAATCTAGTCGTCATAAATATTAGATACTCACCAATAAATCCAATCAGGAATTCAGGAGAAAGCTCTTCAATCCCAGAGGTTACAATATAGAGCTTGCTAGCACTTCGAAGGTTTAGGTGAATGGCAGAGTGCCTTTAAGGGGAAGCCAGCTGAGTACATGAGGCAGAAAGGAATATAAATATATGATGATTGAGTGAGGTGTAGTAAGATGGGTGGAGTCTCGTGTGGAGAGTAAACTCCGGCATGAACTAGTTAGGCCCAATGGCCTGTTTCTGTGCTATAAATTCAATGTCATTCTATGGTGAATTCTCAAAAGTCACAGTACAGCACTCGAAACAATCTTCAGCAATGGGCTGGGTGTCACGGGTCAAACCTTAAAACTTTCACCCCAACCAATCTGAAGATCTTGTGTGCACTGGATGTGGGGAGTTCAGACACAGTCCTTGGTGAGAGGTCAGATTTGTACCAAACAAGGCCCTAAATCTTGCAAGGCTACGGAGAAAGGGCGGGGGAGTGGGACCAGATGAGATACTCTTGCAGAGGGCCGGCACGGGCTAAATTGCCTCCTTCTGTGCTGTAATCATTCCTGGATTCTGTGAAATCGGCAGACTAGCTATTGCAAGCCTATTTACAACCTCTCCGTTTTAAATTCACTCCAGACATAACCGGTTCTGGTCCGTTTTTGTGTGTGCGCATGTGTTTCTGTGTGTGCGCGTGTGTTTCTTTGTGTGCGCGTGTGTTTGTGTGTGTGTGCGTGTGTTTCTGTGTGTGCGCGTGTGTTTCTGTGTGTGCACGTGTGTTTCTGTGTGTGTGTTTCTGTGTGTGTGTGTTTCTATATGTGTGCGTGTGTTTCTGTGTGTGTGCGTGTGTTTCTGTGTGTGTGTGTGCGTGTGTCTGTGTGTGCACCTGTGTTTGTGTGTGTGCGCCTGTGTCTGTGTGTGTGCGCGTGTGTTTCTGTGTGTGTGCGTGTGTTTCTGTGTGTGTGCGCATGTGTTTGTGTGTGTGCGCGTGTGTTTGCGTGTGTGCGCGTGTGTTTGCGCGTGCGCGCGTGTGTTTCTGTGTGTGCGCGTGTGTTTCTGTGTGCGCGCATGTTTTTCTGTGTGTGCGCGTGTGTTTCTGTGTGTGCGCGTGTGTTTCTGTGTGTGCACATGTGTTTCTGTGTGTGCGCGTGTGTTTCTGTGTGTGCGTGTGTTTGTGTGTGTGCGCATGTGTTTGTGTGTGAGGGCATGTGTTTGTGTGTGTGTGCGTTTTTTTCTGTTTGTGTGCGTGTGTTTCTGTGTGTGTGCATGTGTTTCTGTGTGTGCGCGTGTGTTTCTGTGTGTGGGTGCGTGTGTTTCTGTGGGTGTGTTTCTGTGTGTGTGTGTTTCTATGTGTGTGCGTGTGTTTCTGTGTGTGTGCGTGTGTTTCGGTGTGTGCGTGTGCGTGTGTCTGTGTGTGCGCCTGTGTTTGTGTGTGTGCGCCTGTGTCTGTGTGTGTGCGTGTGTGATTCTGTGTAAGTGCGTGTATTTCTGTGTGTGCACGTGTGTTTCTGTGTGTGTGCATGTGTCTGTGTGTGCGTGTGTCTGTGTGTGCGCGCGTGTCTGTGTGTGTACGCGCGTGTCTGTGTGTGTGCGCGTGTTTCTGTGTGTGTGCGCGTGTGTTTCTGTGTGTGTGCGCATGTGATTTTGCGTGTGCGCGCGAGTGTTTCTGTGTGTGTGCGCGTGTTTCTGTGTGTGCACGTGTGTCTGTGTGTGCGCGCATATGTTTCTTTGTGCGCGTGTGTTTGTGTGTGTGCACATGTGTTTGTGTGTGTGCGTGTGTGTTTGTGTGTGTGCACGCGTGTATTTGTGTGTGTGCGCGTGTGTTTCTGTGTGTGTGCGTGTGTCTGTGTGTGTGCGTGTGTCTGTGTGTGTGTTTCTGTGTGTGCGTGTGTCTGTGTGTGTGCACGTGTTTCTGTGTGTGTGCGCGTGTGTCTGTGTGTGTGCGCGTATGTTTGTGTGTGCGCGTGTGTTTCTGTGTGTGCGCGTGTGTTTCTGTGTGTGTGCGTGTGTTTCTGTGTGTGTGAGTGTGTGTTTTTCCCAGCATTGAAGTACTGACCACACTTGATCAGCTCCGCTGTGCGGGCCACATTGTCCGCATGCCAGACATAGACTCCCGAAGCAAGCGCTCTACTCGGAACTCCCTCACGGTAAACAAGCCAAAGATGGGCTGAGGAAACGTTACAAAGAGACCCTCGAAGCCTCCCTGATAAAGTGCAACATCCCCACCGACAACTGGGAGTCCCTGACCAAAGAACGCCCTAAATGGAGGAAGTGCATCCAGGTGGGCACTGAGCACCTCGCGTCTCATCGCCGAGAGCAAGCAGAAATCAAGCACAGGCAGCGGAAAGAGCGTGCGGCAAACCAGTCCCACCCACCCTTTCCCTCAACGACTATCTGTCCCACGTGTGTCAGGGACTGTGGCTCTCGTATTGGATTGTTAAGCCACGTAAGAATTCATTTTAAGAGTGCAAGCAAGTCTTCTTTGATTCTAAGGGACTGCGTATGATGATTGATTTATGTGTTTCTGTATGTGTGGGTATATATTTCTGTGTGCGTGCGTGCCTGCATGTGTGGGTATATGTGTCTGTCTGTTTCTGTACGTGTGTTTCTGCATGTGTGGGTATATGCGTCTGTCTGTTTCTGGACGTGTGTTTCTGCATGTGTGTGTATGTGTTTCTGTATTTATGTGTCTATAGACAGACACACAGAACCCTACCTAACTAAAATATATCAATCTGAGTCTTGGATTTATCAATTTAGTTCCAGCATCAACAGATTTTTGGGAGTGAATTCCAGATTTGTGCTGCCCTCTGTGTGAACAAGTGTTTCCTGACATCACACCTGAACGGCCCAGCTTTAATGTGAAGGTTGTGCAGCTTTTTCTGATGTTAATTATCTTAAACATATCAATGGTGTTGCCCGTAATTTTCTATATTGAAGTTTATAACCTCAGGAACAGAAATGGTATAGAGCAGGGCGAGGAACAGAGTAACATTGGTAATGACAGGGTAATGTAGAGGGAGCTCTGTATTGTACCGGCCCTGGGAGTGCTCGATGCTGACACTCTGTATAAAGTAGAGGTAGGAACAGGAGCAGGCCATTCAGCCCCTCGAGCCTGTTCCCCCATTCAGTGAGATCATCGTTGATCTGCCGTGGCTCTGTATCCTTTTACACCCTTGCCTGGCAAACATCTATTGATCTGGGATTTAACATTATTTCAGTGATAGCACCTGCTGCTTTTTGTGTGAGAGAATCCCACACTGCTACCACCCTTTATGTGAAGAAGTGTTTCCTAACTTCTCTCCTGAATGGCCTGGCTTTCATTTTCAGGTTGTGTCCCCTTCTCCTGGAATCCTCCACCAACAGAAAAAGTTTCTCTCTCTCTACCTTAACAATTCCTTTCCACATCCTAAAAACCTGAATCAAATGGACTCGCCCCTGAACCTTCTGTATTCTGGGAATTGAAGTCCAGTTTATGTAATTTCTCCAAATAATTTAACCCTTGGAGCCCAAGTAACAGTCTGGTGAATCAGTGCTGTGCTCCCTCCAATGTCAATATACCCTCTCTGAGGTGTGGTGCCCAGAACTGAATGTAGTTCTCCAGATGGGGTCTTTCCAGAACTCTGTACAGCTGGAGCACCAACAATCCATTAGCCCTTTGTTCTTTTTGTACCTGTCACCGAGTTTCACTGATTTTACTACTTGGGCCCCGAAATCTCTCTGCTCATTCACAGCTCCCACTTCTCACCAGTCACAGATGTGTGTGTGTGTGGGGGGGGGGGCGGGGGGGGGGTCTGTGTGTGTGCGTGTGTGTGTGTGCACCTATCTATGTATGTCTGTCGATCTGTTTGCATGTCTGTGTTCCACCTTCCTCTTGTTCTGTTCCTTTCTAAATACTGTTCAGCACAAGTGTTTCTAGGCCATTCACCTCCCCAGAAAGTGCTGAATATTCTGTTGAAATTGGTGCACTGATTATTTGATGCTGGTATTTAACAGCAGTAAACACCTATTGCAAACCCTCAGAATGAATCTCTATTTGGATAATTCAGCAGTCCTGACGACAGTGAAAGGTCCAGTGACTGATTCCCACCAGCCCGAGCTCTCCAAGTTCTCACTGAATGAAACCTTCCTTCACGGGAAGCAGGTTCTGTTTGATTGTTTAGGTCCTGTAACCCCTGACCCTGTATTACTGCTGTCTGATAATGGGCTGTACTCAGAAATAAAACATACTGCATCAATCACAGCTTCATATCCGGGTCTTGTTTCTCTTTAGGATGAGGGTGTTCGAGGGCACATGTTCGTAGGTGGAAAGAGACTGGGCGATGTTTTGGAAAACGCAGGAAGTGTGAAGAGGAAACCATTGCATGGAATCTCTGCAAGCGCCTAATAATGCATTCAAAAAGGTACGGAGATAAGACGTGATTCCCAGACTGTCAGCACTGTGACCATTGAGGTCCAAGATATCTTATTTACACGGGTTTCTTCAGGCAGATTGGAAATAGACGTCCAATGTATCAGACCCACAGACCGTTTGATGGGACAGTGTAGATGGATATTTACTCACTAACTACGAACCTATGATCAAATAGAGATCTTTAATATTATGAAGGTTTTTTTTAGGGTAGATGTGTTGGGAGTCCAAAATTAGAGGTGATAAATATTATGTTTAGAATAACTCCACAAGACTGAGTACTGTAAGTTTGAACTTATGTGACCTTAGTCTCTGTATTAAAACTCCAGAGTGCCTGAGCAGCTTGGCAGACAACCTTTTATACTCCCCTGTACCAGGTGTGCAGGTGACCCTTGGGCCTCCAACAGGTCCACCCTCTGGTGGCAAATCTTACACAGTTATAATGTTTGCATACATAACACTAAATATAAGCTCCTCACTAATAAATCCAATGAGGAATTCAGGAGACACCTCTTTACTCAGAGACTGATTAGAATGTAGAGCTTGCTACACATGGAGTAGTTATGGTGAATAATAGTGTATGTAAGGGAAACAAGATAAGTACATGAGGGAGAAAGCAATAGCAGAATATGATGGGATAAAGGGTGGAGGCTTGTGTGGATCATAAACTCCGACATGTACCTGTTGGGCTCAATGGCCTGTTTCTGTGCAGTGAACACTGTAATTCTACGGTGAATTCTGCACAGATACGGTGCATCACTGGAACAATCTTCAGCAATGGGATGGGTGTCAGAGGGTGAAAACTCTGACCTTTCCCCCTCACCGATCTGAAGAATTTGTAAAGTGAATGTGGGGAGATCAAATACAGTCCTTGGTGAGAGGTCAGATTAGACCCAAATCTGCAGATTGAATGTTGCGTGCTCAACAAGTGCATGTTTAAATCCCCACTCTCTGTCACTGATTTCATCCCACCTAAACCTTAACCCTCTCCCTGCTGCTCAGTCTGTGTGTCTGTTTGTGCGCCTGCGCGTGCTGTATCTGCGCGTGCGTGCGTTGTGTCTGTGATCTTCTACATTCTGCACAATGCCAGTTTGTGAGCTGGTGTCTGCGAGTGTCACAGACAGTGATGGTGTGCTGTGTTCTTCATCTCCATTCCCCTCCATTACTTCGGGGACAGGCTGTGTGCCTGGCAGATCGTGGCCCTCTGAAAGCTGAAAGGGACCAGAGTCTGGTTATGGTGAGGGGAGGGGGAAATGCAAGATGTCCATGAATGCAGCATCAGCAGTGTAAGTGAGAAGAGATTGTGGGAAGAAGGGAAGTGCAATGTGAGAAGAAGGATTAGGAATAAGCAAACCGTTATTGTCCTCAATTCACCCTGTTGCCATGGATTCAGTGACTTCCCCTCCAATGAGTTCGAGCACGGTCTCCTACAGTTGGTAAAGGACGGTACAGCGGATTGAGCGCCTCCTCTCTGCCGCTTGTCGCGCCGGTTGTGAGTTACCTTGGCTGCAAGAGAAAGGGAAGTGTGTCAGTGAGTGTAGTGAGTGTTTGGGTGGTGTGCCTGCCATGGTTGAATAGCAGTCAGTTTGTGCAAGGTGTGAGAAGTGGCTGTGAGTGTTCAGCAGTGGTAAGGTTGTGAGGGTGAAGTGAAGCGATGATTGTGAGATCTGAGTGGTGAAAGGTAGAGATTGTAGGGAGGGTTGTGATGGGGCTGTGGTGTGTCTGGTGCAGGTGATGGGATATGGCGTGGGCTGAAGCCTTCACTCACCTTGTCCTGCCGTGTGAAGTCATTAAACATCCTGTGGCACTTGATCCATGTCTGTGGTACGGTATCGTGGGCCCGGATATCGAGACACCCCGCCGAGTGGCCCCGACACCCCGCCCTGGGGCCCCGAAACCCCGCCCTGGGGCCCCGACACCCCGCCGAGTGGACCCGACACCACGCCGAGTGGCCCCGACACCCCGCCCTGGGGCCCCGACACCGCGCACTGGGGCCCCGACACCCCGCGCTGGGGCCCGGACACCCCACACTGGGGCCTTGACACCCCGCCGAGTGGCCCCGACACCCCGCCCTGGGGCCCCGACACCCCGCCGTGGGGCCCCGACACCCCGCCGAGTGGCCCTGACACCCCGCCCTGGGGCCCCGACACCTCGCCCTGGGGCCCCGACACCCCGCCCTGGGGCCCCGACACCCCGCCGAGTGGCCCTGACACCCCACCCTGGGGCCCTGACACACCGCCCTGGGGCCCCGACACCCCTCCCTGGGGACACGACACCCCGCCGAGTTGCCCCGACACCCCGCCCTGGGGCCCCGACACCCCGCCCTGGGGCCCCGACACCCCGCCCTGGGGCCCCGACTCCCCGCCGAGTGGCCCCGACACCCTGCCCTGGGGCCACGACACCCCGCCCTGGGGCCCCGACACCCCGCCCTGGGGCCCCAACACCCCGCCGAGTGGCCCTGACGCCCCGCCCTTGGGCCCCGACACCCCGCCCTGGGGCCCCGACACCCCACCCTGGGGCCCCGACACCCTGCCCTGGGGGCCCGACACCCCGCCCTGGGGCCCCTACACCTCGCCGTGGCCCTGACGTACCCAGCTTTCTCCTGCCACAGCATTCTCGAAGTGTGTGCTGATGGGTTCCTCACCCAGCGGGAACAGTACAGCCCCTCTCCTCCCCACTGCCACAACCAGTGGCACCAGAGCAGCATCGGAGACTTCTGACTCAACCCCTTTGCTGCTGCTGAGCCTCGTGTTCCAGCTGCAATTCCAATTGGACTTCAATGACAATGAGGTGCTGCTGCATCAATCATCTCAACTTTCAGTAGTGCAGAAAGACTAGGCCAGACATTACTGGTCATCAAACTGTACCTGCTATTGGCCCACTTGTTGAGCGGTAAGCCAATCAGCAGTGCGTTTAGTGCTGAGATCTTCACTACAATCGTGTAAATGAACAGGACAAGTAGCACTGGGCCATCACACCGCCCTTATCCAATTTCTGGGCCTCAGATTCTAAAACTGAGCCTTTGATGATAAAATGTCCTGCTAAGAACATCAGAAGTAGAAGCAGCAGTTGACCATATGGCCCTTCCAACCTGCTCCTCCATTCAAAAAGACCACGACTGATCTGCAATCTCACCTCCACTTTCCCACCCCAGTCCCACAAACCTTCTGTACCTGGCACATCCCGTCAGCTGAGCTCATGTGTTAAACCTGGAGTTGGGCCCAAACACACAACCTTGTCTTCTGAAAGGTAGACAGCTGTCTACTGATCCACGTCACACAGAAAGGAAACGCCTTTTCCCAGGGCATCGTCAGAGAGCAGAGCCACCCCCTGTATGTGTGGTTATGAAGAAAACAAGCTCAGTCAGGATTCACAACATTTCTCCTACAGCTGCCTGAACCTGACTCTGAACAATTCCGCACATGATGACGATGAAGGCTCCAATCTTGTTTCTTGTATTCCTGGTGCTGACTCAGCCCAGCCCTGCTAGAGGGAATCTCGGAGGACCTGCCGGCCGGGGTATCAGAGGAGGAGGAATAGGATTAGTATTAGGAGGAGGACATTTAGGTCAGTAAATTTCTTTCATCTCTAAATCCAGTGTTCAGACAGTTTAATTTTAAAAACTATTTTCTCAGTGAATGTCCCGGTTTGATTAGTTGAGTGAAAATGATTGAGATTGGAGGAATGACTGAAGGATTTCGTGTGAGCCAGTTCCACAGGTAAATCCCCGGATTGTTCAGCGGCTACCTGAGTGGGTGGAGGTAATTGTGGGTGTTGTTTGTTGATCCAAACAGACCATCAGATGAGTCTCATTCAGAGCATTGACCGGTTGGGAGGGTCTCTAATCGGCCTCAGTACCAAGGTACTATGGAGCAGAAACTCTGTGTCACTGCTAGCTGTTCAAAGTGTGAGAGTGTAGACTCTGTGTGGGGTCAGGATCGGGAGCCCCTTTCCCCCACACTCCCTGACCAGGCTCACAAATGAGATATAACATGCTGATAGGGAAAGGGATCAAAATGTTCCAAAACAGGTTTATTTCATTAAAATAATTATGCAGCCTTCGTAGAGATTGGGATGTGGGAACACAGACTGCTTAGAGGCAGCAAGCAGAGAAATGATCAATTGTCAGTCGCTGGGAGTCAGTTTGGCTCAGTTGGGAGTTGTGTGAACAAGTTGTGGGTGGATGCCCCACTACAGTAAATACAGTCCGACACTGGGGCAGTGCGGCACTGACCGCCCGACACTGTGGCAGTGCGGCACTGTCCGCCCGACACTGGGGCAGTGCGGCACTGATCGCCCGACACTAGGACAGTGCGGCACTGACCGCCCGACACTGGGGCAGTGCGGCACTGACCGTCCGGCACTGGGGCAGTGCGGCACTGACCACCCGACACTGGGGCAGTGCGGCACTGACCGCCCGACACTGGCGCAGTGCGGCACTGACCGCCCGACACTGGGGCAGTGCGGTACTGACCGCCCGACACTGGGGCAGTGCGGCACTGACCGCCCGACACTGGGGCAGTGCGGCACTGACCGCCCGACACTGGGGCAGTGCGGCACTAACTGCCCGACACTGGGCAGTGCAGCACCCACTGACCGCCCGACACTGGGGCAGTGCGGCTCTGTTGGAATTCTCAGTTTGTGGATGAAACATTAAACACAGACCCTGTCTACCCGTCCATGGGGCAGGAAACATCTGGTGGCATTTGAAGAGCTGGGATTTCTCCCGGTGTCTTCGACCAATGTCACGCTCTCAACCAACATGTCCATCCTGTCAAATCTCATTTACTTTTTGTGGAACTTTGCCATGAGCAAATTGGTTGCCGTGTTTCCTACAAAATTGTGTCGGCATTTCAGAAACAATCCAGTGTCTGTGAAACTCTTGGGCCCTTGTGGTGCCGGAAATGGTTCAAAATCACTGCAAGATATTTCTTCCCTGTGTCCCTACTCTCAGAGAGCGGGTGTGCGGTGCTCCATTCTCAGAAAGACCCCTTGGACTGTTGTTCAGGACAAAGAGTGAGTCTGTGCAGGTCGGAGAGCGGACTGCTATGGGCTTTCATTAAGTATAAAAGAGTTAATGTCCATGTGTGATCCAGAGTCAGTCCCAGTAACACTGACAGACTCAGCTCAATGTTTTCTCAATGAACTCCCTCCCTCCGTTTACAGAACCCACAATAATTCATTCTTTATTCTGGATTTTAGTGAACTACTGTGCACCGGAAGGAGTGTGCCGTACTGGCGAGTGTAATGCTGACGAAGTGCTTGCCCCAGACCTACTTTGCTTCACTGTGTCCCGATGTTGCATACTGAATCAATGAAAAATCCAGTGATGGATTCCCACCGGCTCGAGATCCTCAGGTTCTCACTGAATGAAACCGTCGTTTGATTGTTTAGGTCTGGTTACATTTGATCCTGTATTACTGCTGCCTGAATAATGAGCTGTACTCAGAAATAAAACTTCTCGCATTGACCACTGCTTCACATCCGTGTCTTGTTTCTCTTTAGGATCAATGTGTCTGAGGGCAAGGTGTTTGGGAGTGGAATGAGGCTGGGCATCCATTTGGAAATATTAGGAAATGGAGAGAGAAAACCACTGCAGGGAATCACAGCAAGTGCAGAATAACGCAAAATTACTGAGATCAGAGAGAAGTCCCAGAGTGTCAGCACTGTGATTTTTCGGGGTGCAGGTTGCCTCAGTTGAATGGGTTAATTCATGCAGACTGGAAGCAGACACACTTTGCACCAGACCCACAGACTGTTTGATGGGATAGTGTAGAGGGAGCTTTACGCTGTATCTTCCCCCTTGTACCTGCCCTGGGAGTGTTTGATGGGACAGTGTAAGAGGAAGCTTTACTCTGTATCTTCCCCCTTGTACCTGCCCTGGGAGTGTTTGATGGGAAAGTGTAGAGGGAGCTTTACTCCGTATCTAACCCCCTGTACCTGCCCTGGGAGTGTTTGATGGGACAGTGTAGAGGTAGCTTTACGCTGTATCTTCCCCCTTGTACCTGCCCTGGGAGTGTTTGATGGGACAGTGTAGAGGGAGCTTTACTCTGTATCTAACCCCCTTGTACCTGCCCTGGGAGTGTTTGATGGGACAGTGTAGAGGGAGCTTTATTCTGTATCTAACCCCCTGTACCTGCCCTGGGAGTGTTTGTTGGGACAGTGTAGAGGGAGCTTTACTCTGTATCTAACCCCCTGTACCTGCCCTGGGAGTGTTTGATGGGACAGTGTAGAGGGAGCTTTACTCTGTATCTAACCTGTGCTGTACCTACCCTGGGAGTGTTTGATGGGACAATGTAGAGGGAGCTTTACTCTGTATCTAACCCTCTGTACCTGTCCTGGGAGTGTTTGATGGGACAGTGTAGAGGGAGCTTTACTCTGTATCTTCCCCCTTGTACCTGCCCTGGGAGTGTTTGATGGGACAGTGTAGAGGGAGCTTTACTCTGTATCTAACCCCCTGTACCTGCCCTGGGAGTGTTTGATGGGACAGTGTAGAGGGAGCATTACGTTGTATCTTCCCCCTTGTACCTGCCCTGGGGGTGTTTAATGGGACAGTGTAGAGGGAGCTTTACTCTGTATCTAACCCCCTTGTACCTGCCCTGGGAGTGTTTGATGGGACAGTGTAGAGGGAGCTTTACTCTGTATCTAACCCCCTGTACCTGCCCTGGGAGTGTTTGATGGGACAGTGTAGAGGGAGCTTTACTCTGTATCTAACCTGTGCTGTACCTACCCTGGGAGTGTTTGATGGGACAATGTAGAGGGAGCTTTACTCTGTATCTAACCCTCTGTACCTGCCCTGGGAGTGTTTGATGGGACAGTGTAGAGGGAGCTTTACTCTGTATCTTCCCCCTTGTACCTGCCCTGGGAGTGTTTGATGGGACAGTGTAGAGGGAGCTTTACTCTGTATCTAACCCCCTGTACCTGCCCTGGGAGTGTTTGATGGGACAGTGTAGAGGGAGCTTTACGCTGTATCTTCCCCCTTGTACCTGCCCTGGGAGTGTTTGATGGGACAGTGTAGAGGGAGCTTTACTCTGTATCTAACCCCCTTGTACCTGCCCTGGGAGTGTTTGATGGGACAGTGTAGAGGGAGCTTTACTCTGTATCTAACCCCCTGTACCTGCCCTGGGAGTGTTTGATGGGACAGTGTAGAGGGAGCTTTACTCTGTATCTAACCCCCTGTACCTGCCCTGGGAGTGTTTGATGGGACAGTGTAGAGGGAGCTTTACTCTTTATCTAACCCGCACTATATATAGACCTGGGAGTGTTTGATGGGACAGTGTAGAGGGAGCTTTACTCTGTATCTAACCCGCACTATATATAGACCTGGGAGTGTTAGATGGGACAGTGTAGCGGGAGCTTTAGGCTGTATCTAACCCCCTGTACCTGCCCTGGGAGTGTTTGATGGGACAGTGTCGAGGGAGCTTTACTCTTTATCTAACCCGCACTATATATAGACCTTGGAGTGTTTGATGGGACAATGTAGCGGGAGCTTTACTCTCTATCTAAACCGCACTATATATAGACCTGGGAGTGTTTGATGGGACAGTGTGGAGTAGGGGTCGGCTATTATTTGGGCTGGAGGGCTACTGAACAAGTTTTGTCGAGCTGTTGAGGGCCGCCCACCAATGTGCCCCCTGATGTGTGGCCGGGCGGTCGTGGACCAATCACGAGGTCACGTGCAGAGGTCGCTCACCAGCTCCTGCCGTTGGAATTTAAAGGGACCGGGCACGGTAAAAATAGAGGGAACAATGGTGCAGATGTAAAATTAATTGTGTCAACAATAGCTGCCATTAAAGTTTGTTATGGCATTTAATGTATAAATAACCATCATGTCGTTTCCACACTGAATAAAAATAGCAGGTATTGACAGGCTAACCAACATAGACACATGAAAAATAGGTGCAGGAGAAGGCAATTCGGCCCTTCAAGCTTGCACTACCATTCAATATGATCATGGCTGATCATTCCCTCAGTACCCCTTTCCTGCTTTCTCTCCATACCCCTTGATCCCTTTAGCCCTAAGCGCCACATCTAACTCCCTCCTGAATATATGCAACGTACTGAACTCAACAACTTTCTGTGGTAGAGCATTCCACAGGCAAATAACTCTGGGTGAAAAAGTTTCTCCTCATCTCGGTCCTAAATGGCTTACCCCTTATCCTTAGTCTGTGATCCCTAGTTCTGGACTTCCCCAACATCGGGAGCATTCTTCCTGCATCGAACCTGTCCAGTCCCGTCAGAATTTTGTATGCTTCTGTGAGATTCCCTCTCATTCTTCTAAATTCCTGTAAGTATAAGCCTTACCGATACAGTCTTTCTTCATATATCAATCCTGCCATCCCGGGAATTAGTCTGATGAACCTTCGCTGCACTCCCTCAATAGCAAGCGCGTCCTTCCTCACATTAGGAGACCAAAACTGCACACAATATTCAAGGTGTGGTGTCACCAAGGCCCTGTGGAACTGCAGTAAGACCTCCCTGCTCCGATACTCAAATCCTCTCACAATGAAGTCCAGCATGCCATTTGCTTTCTTTACTGCCTGCTGTGCCTCCCTTCAATGATTGATGTACCATGACACCCAGGTCTCGTTACATCTCCACTTTTACTAATCTGTCACCATTCAGATAATATTCTGTCTTCCTGTTTTTGCCACCAAACTGGATAACTTCACATTTATCCACATTATACTGCATCTGCCATGTTTTTGTCCACTCACCTAACCTGTCCAATTCACTCTTCAGCCTCTTAGCATCCTCCTCACAGCTCACAGTGCCACCCAGCTTAGTGTCATCTGCAAACTTGGAGATACTACATTCAATTCCTTCATCTAAATTATTGATGTATATTGTAAATAGCTGGGATCCCAGCACTAAACCTTGCGGCACCCCACTAGTCACTGCCTGCCATTCTGAAAAGGACCCGTTTATTCACACTCTTTGCTTCTGTCTGTCAACCAGTCCTCTATCCAGGTCAAAACATTACCCCCAGTACCATGTGCCTTAATTTTGAACACTAATCTCTTGTGTGGAACCTTGTCAAAAGCCTTTTGAAAGTCCACATGCATCACATCCACTGGTTGTCCCTTATCCACTCTACTAGTTACATCCTCAAATAATCCTAGAAGTTTTGTCAAGCATGATTTCCCTTTCATAAATCCATGCTGACTTGTACCGATCCTGTCACTGTTTTCCAAATTACATGTTTAATAATTAATTCCAGCATTTTCCCCACTACCGATGTCAGGCTAACCGGTCTATAATTCCCTGTTTTTTTCTCTCCCTCCAGTTTAAAATGTGGGGTTACATTAGCTATCCTCCAATCCATAGGTACTTATCCAGAGTCCAAGGAATTTTGGAAAATAACCAGCAATGCATCTACTATTTCTCGGATCACTTTCTTAATTCTCTGGGATGCAGACTATCAGGCCCTGGGCATTTATCAGCCTTCAGTCCCTTCAATTTGTCTAACACCATTTCCTGACTGATAAGGATTTCCATCAGTTCCCCCTTCTCACTCGGCCCTCGCTCCCCTAGTATTTTCGGGAGGTTATTTGTATCTTCCTTAGTGAAGACAGAACCAAAGCATTTGTTCTATTGGTCTGCCATTTCCTTGTTCCCCATTATGAATTCACCTGATTCTGACTGCAAGGGACCTACATTAGTTTTCTCTAATCGTTTTCTTTTCACATATCTATAGAAGATTTTGCAGTCAGTTTTTCTGTTCCCTGCAAGCTTCTTCTCATACTCTATTTTCCCCTCCTAATTAGACCCTTAGTCCTCCTCTGCTGAATTCTAAATTTCTCCCAGTCCTCAGGTTTGCTACTTTTTCTGGCCAAATCATATGCCTCTTCCGTGGATTTAAAACTATCCCTAATTTCCCTTGTTAGCCACGGTTGAGCCACCGTTCCTGTTTTAATTTTATGCCAGACAGGGATGTACAATAGTTGTAATTCATCCATGTGATCTATAAATGCCTGCCATTGCCTATCCACCGGCAAACCTTTAAGTATCATTCGCCAGTTTATCCCAGCCAAATCACGTCTCATATCATTGAAGTTTCCTTTCTTTAAGCTCAGGACCCTAGTCTCTGAATTAACTGTGTCGCTCTCCATCTTAATGAAGAATTCTACCACTTTTCCCCAAGGGGCCCCACATGACCAGATTGCTAATTATTCCTCTCTCGTTACACAAGACCCAGGCTAGGATGGCCTGTTCTCCAGTTGTTTCCTCGACATATTGGTCTGGAAAACCATCCCTTATACCCTCCAGGAAATCCTCCTCCACCGTATTGCTATCAGTTTGGTTAGCCTAATCTATATGTAGATTAAAGTCACCCATGATAACTGCTGTACCCTTATTGCAGCATCCCTAATTTCCTGTTTGACTGCATCCCCAAACTCACTACTACTGTTGGGTGGTCTGTACACAACTCCCACTGACGTTTTCTGCCCTTTAGTGTTTCGCAGCTCTACCCATATAGATTCCACATGATGCAGATTTACGAGTTACATTGAAAAGTCGCGGTCTGTTTATTCTAAATGGTCTTAAAACCATTTATACAGTAGAACGTGAGAGATTGGCTCTGTTTCCACTGACAATTATACACAAGCACAATCAAGGATGACATCATTTATACAACCGTTAAAAATTGCACATGGAAGTGCTACTTTGATGCTTTTGAAATCACGCATAGAAATAATTAGGTCACTCGGAAAATGATTTAATCCGCAAATTGTGCCTAGATCAGCCATTAGATCGGGCTTGCTCATTGTCAATGTGCTGTCACTCCTCAGAAAAGCCAAGGCACATGTCGATTTTGAGAATGGCCACAAGTAATGCATCATTATACAGCACATTCCTTCCCCAAGTGCTATTTATTACTGGCATTGGCCAATCACGTCAATCTCTACAACCCTCTTCCAGTCAAAAATCAAAACTTAAATTGTTACTGGCTTAGGGGAAAGGGCTTACACTGAAAATCGTGAATGCAATGCCCAATGTTCCCAGGTCCATTTAGTAATATCTCCTCTGTGCTAATTAAGTGGGATAATATTAAAGCGAGGGAATAATGTGCAAGAATTAATAACCCCACTAACGGTGATTGCTGAGAGCAAAGTGTTACATTGGTAAATGTGAAAGAGGCCAACTCAGTGTTGATCATCACTCCCAATTCTCGTCTCCCAATAATTTATCAACATACATTTTAGATAGTTGTCAGATACTGTCTTAGGTATACTAAACGCTGTGTCAAATTGTAAAACCTTCCGTTTCTCAATGAATGAAATGATTGATCGATCGATTAGAAGCCGGACTGAAAGTCTATGTGGCTGTTTGGCAGAGTGGCTCGGGTTTGTGGGGCCTCCAACACGAGAGGTGTTTTCTTTATAGTGCGCTGAGTACCGGAGCCCAAGGACACGCAAGGCCTGAACTACAATCAGTGCTATTGCCTGGAGGCCCTGTGATCCAGGATCCACTCCCGTGTCTAACACGATGATGTGAACCCCTGCCATCCTACTCTGATACCGGGTATTAAAACATATTCTCTCAGGGGATTATTCACTGCTCAATGGGCCCACAACACACAGAATTTACAGAACAAGGAGGAAAGTACATCTCCTTCTGCTTCTATCTACTTATCTCTCCTTTCTATCTCTTCCCATCGCTCTGTCTCTTTCTCCTTCTCTTCCACTGTATGTCGTTATGTTTTCTCTCTCCCTGTCTGTCGGTCTCTCTCCCTCTCCCCAGCTATATTTCTCTGTCTCTACTTGTCTGTCCCTCATTCTCTGTCTCTCCCGTCATTTATTTCTCTCTCACTCTCGCTTTATCTCCCACTGTCTCTCTCTATCTATCTATCTATATCTATAATCTATATATGTAGAGATCTGTCTCCCCATGCCCCACTTTATATCCATTTCTCTTTCTCTCTCTCTCTCTCTCATTCTTTCTTTCTCCCTCTCATTTTATCTCTCACTCTCTCACTTTCGCTCTCTCTCTCCATGTATATATATCTCTCTCTCTATATATATATATGTCATAGAAACCGAGAAACATAGAAAATATAAGGAGTAGTAGACCATTGGGCCCTTCGAGTCTGCATCACCATTCAATGAGATCATGGCTGATCCTCTATCTCTACACCATATTCCCGCTTTTTCCCCATACCCCTTGATGCCTTTTGTTTCTCAGAATCTATCTCCCTCTTAAATATATTTAGTGACGGCCTCCACAGCCTTCTGTGGTATAGAATTCACACAGATATCTCCCTGCTCCTATCTCTACTTCCATCTCTCTGCCTCGCTCTCTTTCTATCTCTCACTGTCTCATTTTATCTGTGTATCTTCCTGCCGCTCTCTCTCTCTCTCTCTCTATACATATATCTCAATTTATCTCTGTCTCCTTGTCTCTTGTTCTGTCACTCTCACTTTCTCTGTCTCTCTGTGCCGGCTCACTCCCTCTCTACCCCTCTTTCTTTCTCTGTCTCTCTGTCCTTGTGCTTCACTTTATGTATCGACCGCTGGTCCCTGTCTCACTCTCTCAAGCTGCCTCTTTCCTGCCATCTTGTCTGTCCTTCTCTCACTTGTCTCTACCTCTATTTTCTTTTCTCTCGTTGTCTTTCTAGCTCTCACTATTTTTCATCCCAGCAGTTTCTCACTTTCTCCCACTGTCTTTCACCTTCTGTATGTTTCCTTGTCTTTCCCCGTCTTCCCTTTTTCTCTCTCCACTCTCCTATTCCTGCTCTCTGTCTCTCACTGTTTCTCTCTCTCTCTCTGCTTTAGTCTCTCCCATTCTTTCACTCTTGACACTCTCTCTTTCTATCAGGGACTCTGTCTCTCTGTGTGTTTTACTCTTTGTTTTTCTCTGTCTCTCTCCCCTTCCCTCGATCTCTCTCTCTGTCTCTCTCTCTGTCTCTGTCTCTCTCTCTGTGTCTCTCTCTGTCTCTCTCTCTGTCACTCTCTCTCTCTCTCTCTCTCTGTCTCTCTCTCTCTGTCTCTCTCTCTCTCTCTCTCTGTCTCTGTCTCTCTCTCTCTCTCTGGTTTCTCTCTCTCTGTCTCTCTCTCTCTCTCTCTGTCTCTGTCTCTCTCTCTGTGTCTCTCTCTGTCTCTCTCTCTGTCACTCTCTCTCTCTCTCTCTCTCTCTCTGTCTCTCTCTCTCTGTCTCTCTCTCTCTCTCTCTCTCTCTGTCTCTCTCTCTCTCTGGTTTCTCTCTCTCTGTCTCTCTCTCTCTCTGTCTCTGTCTCTCTCTCTCTCTCTGGTCTCTGTCTCTCGTCTCTCTCTCTGTCTCTGTCTCTCTCTCTCTCTCTGGTCTCTCTCTCTCTGTCTCTCTCTCTGTCTCTGTCTCTCCCTCTCCGTCTCTCTCTCTCTGTCTCTCTCTCTCTGTCTCTGTCTCTCTCTCTCTCTCTGTCTCTCTCTGTCTCTCTCTCTCTCTCTCTCTCTCTCTCTCTGTCTCTCTCTCTGTCTGTCTCTCTCTCTCTCTCTCTCTCTCTCTCTCTCTCTCTCTCTCTCTCTCTGTCTCTGTCTCTCTCTCTCTCTGGTTTCTCTCTCTCTGTCTCTCTCTCTCTCTGTCTCTGTCTCTGTCTCTGTCTCTCTCTCTCTGGTCTGTCTCTCGTCCCTCTCTCTGTCTCTGTCTCTCTCTCTATCTCTGGTCTCTCTCTCTCTGTCTCTCTCTCTGTCTCTGTCTCTCTCTCTCTGTCTCTCTCTCTCTCTCTCTCTCTCTCTGTCTCTCTCTCTCTGTCTCTCTCTCTCTGTCTCTCTCTCTCTGTCTCTCTCTCTCTCTCTCTCTCTCTCTCTCTCTCTGTCTCTGTCTCTCTCTCTCTCTCTGGTTTCTCTCTCTCTGTCTCACTCTCTCTCTCTGTCTCTGTCTCTGTCTCTCTCTCTGGTCTCTGTCTCTCGTCCCTCTCTCTGTCTCTGTCTCTCTCTCTCTCTCTGGTCTCTCTCTCTCTGTCTCTCTCTCTGTCTCTGTCTCTCTCTCGCTGTGTCTCTCTCTCTGTCTCTGTCTCTCTCTCTGTCTCTGTCTCTCTCTCTGTCTCTGTCTCTGTCTCTGTCTCAATCTCTCCCTCTCCGTCTCTCTCTCTCTCTGTCTCTCTCTCTCTCTCTCTCTCTCTCTCTCTCTCTCTCTCTCTCTCTCTCTCTCTCTCTCTCTGTCTCTCTCTCTGTCTCTGTCAATCTCTCTCTCTCTCTCTCTCTCTCTCTCTCTCTCTCTCTCTCTCTCTCTCTCTCTCTCTCTGTCTCTGTCTCTCTCTCTCTCTCTGGTTTCTCTCTCTCTGTCTCTCTCACTCTCTGTCTATGTCTCTGTCTCTCTCTCTGGTTTCTGTCTCTCGTCCCTCTCTCTGTCTCTGTCTCTCTCTCTCTGGTCTCTCTCTCTCTGTCTCTCTCTCTCTCTCTCTCTCTCTCTCTCTGTCTCTGTCTCTCTCTCTGGTCTCTGTCTCTCTGTCTCTGTCTCTGTCTCTCTCTCTCTCTCTCTATCACGTTCTCTTTATATTTGCCTGTGATTCACTTGGTCTCTGTCTGTCCCTCGGTTTTACTCTCACACTAACTATTTTTCTCAGTCTCACTTTCTCTATCTTTGTTTGTTTCTCTCTCGCTCTTTCTCTCGGTCTGTCCCTCTATGGCTATCCATCTCGCTGTCTCTGTTTTTCTCTGTCTCTCCCTCTCAGTATTTCTCTGTTTTTATCTCTCTCACTCCTTCGCCCTCTCTCTGTCTTTGTGTGTCTAGCTCTCGTTCTCTCTCTTTCTCTCTCACTCTGTCTATTTCTATCACTCTGACAGTTCCCTCTGCTGGTAGATGCTCTCACTGAGTGTCCGGGCTGACAGCAGAGATCAGGCCCTTGGGGTGAGGGCAGTGATGCAGTCTGGGTCTCTGGATCCCGACCCTCGGCGGCAATCTGCTCCTGTGGAGATTGAGGGAGCGGGGTAAAAAGGAGAGCTCAACTTGAAGTAAATCACCAATGTTACCAGAGTCACTGGTAATTCGGAAGGGTCAACATTGGCTGCATTTCACCAACAGGCCACAAGAGGGAGTAGGGATATTTTCGGCAATGGCGCCGCCTCCTGGTGGAAGAGAGTGTTACACCTCAATATTTCTGGCATGACACAACAGGAGGAGGGTATTCAGTCCATCATGCCTGTTGTAGGCATTAGGCACCTGCTGAATATATCAAAACCTAGGGCAGCGGCACCTGTAGCATAAGGATAGAACTAAATATGTAACTCTAATACCATAAAAATGGCTACCCGTGAAGCCTCAAGGGATTTTTGTTAGCTGAAATAGACCGCATTCCTGGAAACTGATAATTGTTGTTTCTCACACAGGACTAACAAGCAAACTTTGCAGATGTCTCTAATCAGCAAGGCCTCAGACGAAATGTTCTGGTAGGACAATATGACTCTGTAACAGGATTAAGATAAGGTGGCTACCCAAAGACAGCACCCAAGGACAGTAAGAAAAGGGGAGCCTGGACATGTTATAAGATAGATGAGTCATTGCTAGCAACACACCCCGTAGCAACACATCTCTTGGCAACACATGAACCACTTTACGTTTAGAGACTAACTCTAACTATTGGTCTAATTGAATCTATAATCAGTATGATTGGATAGTATCCAGCCGAAATGGGCTGATGTAACTGTAGTAAAACATATAAAAACACATGAAACCCTTTGTTCGGTGGAGAGTGGAATACCTGGAGTTAACCAGAGGCTCTCTCCCCACCGGTGAAATAAAGACCGCTTTGGTGTTGAAACCGATTCTGAGTGTCGAGTGATTCTTCCAAGAAAACACTAACAATAAAAGTGGCTAATAGTCCCCCTCGCTTCCTATTTCTCAAACCCCCACCAGTTTCTCCCCTTTCAAGTATGTATCCAATTCCATTTTCAGCGTCGGTGCGGCCTATAAAAGGCCCAGCGGGTGTTCCACAGGCAGCGGCAGTCGCTGAGAGGCGGGAGTGCGTGGTGTCGGAGCGGCCTATACAGGCGGGACTTGTGCAGCTACAGCGGGTAGAGAAGGCAAAAAAGAAGTAGAAAGGAATCAAAATGTGACGTCACAGCCAAGGGGGTAAGTGATTGGCTGGTGATTGGTGAGTAGCTTTTCTTTTTCTTTTTTATATCAGTAAATAAACTGTAACATTTTTGTTGCCAATTTAAGGGTATCTAAGGGTTAAGTTATGGCAGGAGAGCTCGGTCACGTGATATGCTCCTCCTGTATCATGTGGGAACTCTGGGACACTTCCGGTGTCCATGACGACTACGTGTGTGGGAAGTGTATCCGCCTCCATCTCCTGATGGACCGCGTTGCGGATTTGGAGCTGAGGGTGGATTTACTCTGGAGCATCCACGATGCTGAGAATGACATAAGTGGCACGTGTAGTGAGTTGGTCTTACCGCATGAGAATGATCCGCAGCCAGATAGGGAATGGAAGACATGCAGGAAGAGCAGTACAAAGAAGGTAGTGCAGGGGTCCCATTTGGTCATCCCCCTGCAAAACTGATACACCGCTTTGAGTGCTGTTGAGGGAGATAACTCATCAGAGCAGCCAAGTTCATGGCATCGTGGCTGGCTCTGATGTACAGGAGGGCATGAAAAAGAGTGGGAGAGCGATAGTGATAGGGGATTCAATCATAAGGGGAATAGATAGGCATTTCTGCGGCTGCAACCGAGACTCCAGGATGGTATGTTGCCTCCCTGGTGCAAGGGGCAAGGGTCTCCGAGCGAGTGCAGGACATACTAAAAAAGGAGGGAGAACAGCCAATTGTCATGTTGCACATTGGTATCAACGACATAGGTAAAAAAAAGGGATGAGGTCCTACGAGACGAATTTAAGGAGCTTGGAGCTCAAAAGTAGTAATCTCGGTATTGCTACCAGCGCCACGTGCTAGTCAGAGTAGGAATCGCAGGATAGCACAGATGAATACGTGGCTTGAGCAGTGGTGCAGCAGGGATGGATTCAAATTCGTGGGGCATTGGAACAGGTTCTGGGGAGGTGGGACCAGTACAAACCGGACGGTCTGCACCTGGGCAGGACCGGAACCAATGTCCTAAGGGGAGTGTTTGCTAGTGCTGTTGGGGAGGAGTTAAACTAATATGGCAGGGGGATGGGAACAAATACAGGGAGACAGAGGGAAACAAAAAGGAGACAAAAACAAAAGACAGAAAAGAGATGAGTAAAAGTGGAGAGCAGAGAAACAAAAGGCAAGAAATAAAATGGCCCACTGAATATAAAAGGGCTGCAAAGGGGTCAAAACTAAAAATCATGGTTTAAACACTAGGATGAACACACTCTACCTAAATGCACGCAGCATTCGAAATAAATTAAATGAGTTGACGGCACAAATCATTACAAATGGGTATGATTTGGTGGCCATTACAGAAACATGGTTGCAGGGTGGCCAAGACTGGGAATTAAACATACAGGGGTATCTGACGATTCAGAAAGATAGGCAAGAAGGGAAAGGAGGTGGGGTAGCTCTTTTAATAAAAGATGATATCAGGGCAGTTGTGAGGGATGATATTGGCTCTAATGAACAAAATGTTGAATCATTGTGTGTGGAGATTAGAGATAGTAAGGGGAAAAAGTCACCGGTCGGCGTAGTTTATAGGCCCCCAAATAATAACGTCACGGTGGGGCGGGCAATAATCAAGGGAATAATACAGGCATGTGAAAAAGGAACGGCAGTAGTCATGGGGGATTTTAACCTACATATCGATTGGTCAAATCAAATCGCACGGGGTAGCCTGGAGGAGGAATTCACAGAATGCATACAGGATTGTTTCTTAGAAGAGTTTGTAACAGAACCTACAAGGGAGCAAGCTATCTTAGATCTGGTCCTGTGTAATGAGACAGGAAATATAAACGATCTGCTAGTAAAAGATCCTCTCGGAATGAGTGATCACAATATGGTTGAATTTGTAATACAGATTGAGGGTGAGGAAGTTGTGTCAGAAACGAGCGTACTATGCTTATACAAAGGGGACTACAGTGGGATGAGGGCAGAGTTGGCTAAAGTAGACTGGAAACAAGGACTAAACCGTGGCACAATTGAGGAACAGTGGAGGACTTTTAAGGAGCTCTTTTATAGTGCGCAACAAAAATATATTCCAGTGAAAAAGAAGGGCGGCAAGAGAAGGGATAACCAGCTGTGGATAACCAAGGAAATAAAGGAAAGTATCAAATCAAAGACCAATGCATATAAGGCGGCCAAGGTTAGTGGGAAACTAGAGGATTGGGAAAATTTTAAGCAACAGCAAAGATTGACTAAATTGGCAATAAAGAAAGGGAAGATAGATTATGAAGGTAAATTGCGCAAAACATAAAAACAGATAGTAAAAGCTTTTACAGATATATAAAACGGAAAAGAGTGACTAAAGTAAATGTTGGTCCCTTAGAAGATGAAAAGGGGGATTTAATAATGGGAAATGTGGAAATGGCTGAGAACTTAAATAATTATTTTGCTTCCGTCTTCACATTGGAAGACACAAAAACCATGCGAAAATTTGCAGGCCACTGGAATGTGGGAAGGGAGGACCTTGAGACAATCACTATCACTAGGGGGGTAGTGCTGGACAGGCTAATGGGACTGAAGGTAGACAAGTCCCCTGGTCCTGATGAAATGCATCCCAGGGTATTGAAAGAGATAGCGAAAGTTATCGCAGATGCATTCGTTATAATATAGCAAAATTCTCTGGACTCTGGGGAGGTACCAGCGGATTGGAAAGCAGCTAATGTAACGCCTCTCTTTAAAAAAGGGGGGCAGGTAAAAGGCAGGTATCTATAGGCCGGTTAGTTTAACATCTGTAGTGGGGAAAATGCTTGAAACTATCATTAAGGAAGAAATAGCGGAACATCGAGATAGGAATAGTGCAATGAAGCAGACGCAGCATGGATTCATGAAGGGGAAATCATGTTTAACTAATTTACTGGAATTCTTTGAGGATATAACGAGCATGGTGGATAGTGGTGTACCGATGGATGTGGTGTATTTAGATTTCCAAAAGACATTCGATAAAGTGCCACACAAAAGGTTACTGCAGAAGATAAAGATACGCGGAGTCAGAGGAAATGTATTAGCATGGATAGAGAATTGGCTGGCTAACAGAAAGCAGAGAGTCGGGATAAATGGGTCCTTTTCGGGTTGGAAATCAGTGGTTAGTGGTGTGCCACAGGGATCGGTGCTGGGACCACAACTGTTTACAATATACATCGATGACCTGGAAGAGGAGACAGAGTGTATTGCAACAAAATTTGCAGATGACACTAAGATTAGTGGGAAAGCGGGTTCTGTAGAGGACACAGAGAGGCTGCAAGCAGATTTGGATAGGTTAAGCGAATGGGCTAAGGTTTGGCAGATGGAATACAATGTCGGAAAGTGTGAGGTCATCCACCTTGGGAAAAAAAACAGTAAAAGGAATATTATTTGAATGGGGAGAAGATACAACATGCTGTGGTGCAGTGGGACCTGGGGGTCCTCGTGCATGAAACTCTTTTGGAGCCTTGTGCATGAATCCCAAAAGGTTAGTTTGCAGGTGCAGCAGGTAATCAGGAAGGCGAATGGAATGTAGGCCTTCATTGCGAGAGGGATGGAATACAAAAGCAGGGAGGTCTTGCTGCAACTGTATAAGGTATTGGTAAGGCCGCACCTGGAGTACTGCGTGCAGTTTTGGTCACCTTACTTAAGGAAGGATATACTAGCTTTGGAAGGGGTACAGAGACGAATCACTCGGCTGAATCCAGAAATGAGGGGGTTACCTTATGATGATAGATTGAGTAGACTGGGTCTTCACTCGTTGGAATTCAGAAGTATGAGGGGTGATCTTATAGAAACATTTAAAATTATGAAAGGGATATACAAGATAGAGGCAGAGAGGTTGTTTCCACTGGTCGGGGAGACTAGAACTAGGGGGCACAGCCTCAAAATACGGGGGAGCCAATTTAAAACCGAGTTGAGAAAGAATTTCTTCTCCCAGAGGGTTGGGAATCTGTGGAATTCTCTGCCCAAGGAAGCAGTTGAGGCCGAGCTCATTGAATGTATTCAAGTCAAAGATATATAGATTTTTAACCAATAAGGGAATTAAGGGTTACGGGGAGAGGGCGGGTAAGTGGAGCTGAGTCCACGACCAGATCAGCCATGATCTTATTGAATGGCGGAGCAGGATCGAGGTGCTAGATGGCCTACTACTGTTCCTAATTCTTCTGTTCTTATCTTCTTATTTAAGTTGCTGTTGGTTTTACGTCCACTGGCTTTTCCATCAGTGAATTCCAGATCATAATAACCCGCTGTTCATAAACAATTCTCAACGTCTCCCCATTATTGGAGGGAGTGAAGATTGAATCCCCGTTTTAACATCTCTCCTGTTCCCAGTTACCCTGTCAGTGTCCCGTGACCTTGATCCTGGGCCCATAAAGAGAAATAAACCCTGGAACAAGTAGTTTCAAATGAGATGATATCGAGCAATGGACACCTGTTGGTTAAAATCGTGGTGTATAAATGTGGCTGATTTCCATAAAGAATGCTATTTTAAATAGGCACAAACTGTTTTAACACGTACATGATTTTAAATTATTCATCCATTGTTTAAACATATACTTATTTTCTGAAATTTGAGATGTGCTATTTCAATTTATAGACACACACACACACACGTACATATATATATAGTTTCCAATAATAATGATAGCTTATACATACAATATTGCAGATATATGCTGTGTTAGGAGATGTGTATACCTGGATACATTGTGCACATGCTGACTTAGATTATATACATGTTGCTTAGATTTATATTTATAATGTTGTGAGTTATAGAAAGGCCAGTTTATTAATACTTAATGTTCTAAATTATATAACAGCTGATTTGAAGTGTACATATAAAACATTAAACTATATACTTATTCTGTAACTCTCTGATATCTATAAACAAAAGAAGTTGCATTTACGTAGCGCCTTTAAAATAGTTACACATCACAAGGTGCTTCACAGGAGCGATTTTCAAAAAGGTTTTGATACTAAGGCATATATTAGGGCAGGGGACTGAAAACTTGGGAAAAGAGGTAGGTTTTAAAGAGCATCTTAAAGCAGATACTGTCTCCCTCACATTCAAATCTGCTATCATCACCTCCCTTCTTTAAATATCCTCCCTTGACCCCTCAGTCCATGGAAAGCACCTCCCCATCTCCAACCTCCCCTTCTCCAAAGTCCTTGAGCATGTTGTCATCTCCCAAATCCATGCCAATCTCTCCTGAAACTCCATATTTGAAACAGAGCAATCAGGTTTCTGCCTGAAATGGCTCAAAGTCACAAATAATATCCTATGTGGCTGATCATGTAAAACCCCCTCCTCATCGTTCTTGACCTGTCTGCAGCCTTTTGCAAGGTTGACCACTCCATAGTCCATGTGCATGAAACAAAAAATGTTATTATGCAGTTACAGCAAGTAATCAGGAAGGAAAAGGTAATGTTGGCCATTATTATAAGGGAAATAGAGTATAAAAGCAGGGAAGTCCTGCTCCAACTGTATAGGGTATTGGTGAGGACACACCTGGAGTACTGTGTACAGTTTTGGTCGTATTTAAGGAAGGATACACTTGAAATGGAGGCTGCTCAGAGAAGGTTCACTTGGTTGAATCCAGAGAAGGGCGCTGACTTATGAAGATAGGTTGAATAGGTTGGGCCTATACTCATTGGAGTTCAGAAGACTGTGGTGATCTTATCGAAACATATAAGATAATGAGGGGATTCGACAAGTTGGATGCAGAGAGGATATTTCTACATAGCGGAAACTAAACCTTGGGTTCATATTCTCAGAATAAGGGGCTGCTCATTTAAAACTGAGATGAGGAGAAATTTCTTGTCTCAGAGGGTTGTAAATCTATGGAATTATCTGCCCCAGAGAGCTGTGGAAGCTGGCTCTTTAAATATATTTTAGACGGAGTTAAACATATTTTTGAGCAATAAGTGAGTAAAGGGTTATGGGAAGTGGGCAGGGATGTGAAACAGAGTCCATGATCAGATCAGCCATGATCTTATTGAATGATGGAGCAGGACCGAGGGGCGAAATGGCCTACTCTTGCTCCTATTTCTTATGTTCTTAATTTCTTACAAAAATCCCGGCCAATCGGGTAAAAAAAATCTGGGAAAATTTCTCTCCGACACATCTAGGCGATCGAAACTAGTCGAGGAGACCACCCTGGCTGTATTAGATTCCACGACGTATTACCATCGCGTCTGTGCCACCCAACAAGAAGTTATCCAGTCTAGTCCCACTTACCAGCCTTCGGTCCGTAACCCTGCGGGTTACCGCACCTCAAGTGCACATGCAAACACCTTTTAAATGTGGTGAGGCTTTCTCCCTCCACGTCGGTTGCAGGCAGCGTGTTCCAGAC
Organism: Pristiophorus japonicus; assembly: GCF_044704955.1. Classification (NCBI taxonomy): domain Eukaryota; kingdom Metazoa; phylum Chordata; class Chondrichthyes; family Pristiophoridae; genus Pristiophorus; species Pristiophorus japonicus. The sequence continues at coordinate 14,258,400 of NW_027252779.1, forward strand.
CCTCACAACCCTCTGCGTGAAGAAGCTTTCCCTCAAATCCCTTCTAACCCTTCCACCAAACTCATTAAATCTATGCCCCCTCATAATTGACCCCTTGATTTCCACTATATCCAATCCCCTCAAAATTTTATACACCACATTGAGGTCTCCCCTCACCCTCGTCTTTTCCAAGGAGAGCAAACCCAACTGTCCATTCTGTCCTCATAGCTAAGAGTCTCCATTCCAGGCAGTATCCTCGTAATTTTCCTCTGCAACTTCTCTAGTGCAATCATGTCCTTCCTGGAATGCGGCGACCAGAACTGCACGCAGTACTCCAGCTGAGGCCAAACCAGTGTATTATACAATTTAAGTGTAATCTCCCTGCTCCTGTATCCTATGCCTCGGCCAATAAAGGCAAGCATTCTGTATACCTTCTTAAGCATCTTATCCACCTGGCCTGCTACATTCAGGGATCTGTGGCCAAACACTCCAAGTTCCCTTTGTTAATCTACACTTCTACGTGGCCTATCGTTTAATTTTATAAATTTCCTTATTAGCCCTCCTCAAATGCATTCCCTCACACTTCTCCGAATTAAATCAGGTTGCGTCATAAATACACCAATATAAAAACTGTTCCTTTAGATGGTGGAATCGTGTGACACCGCATGATATATTTTATGTGACTGCTTTCAAACCCTCTCCAGCTTCCGTGGGGTGTGAGGCAGCTATGGGTAGCAGCATCTCCTATCAGCGCCCATAACCCTCTCGCTTCTGCAGCCTGTTGCCAGTGATCTACAAATAATTCAATTGCAGAGATAGGGCGCAAAGAATCATCAGGGAGAGATGCATGGGCTCAAAAACTAAATTAGAGGGGCAGGATCAGTGGGACAGTTAATGTTCTGGGGCATGGACATCGGTCAGAGCTGCAAACACATCAGTGTAAGATGGAGAGAACATTTTTCCTCTGGAGGAAAGGTCCAGCTCAGTGGGTATTGATCCTGCAGGGAGAAACGATTGATAGTTACTTTGTAATCGCCACAAATTCACGGCAGATCACGACGAACCAGAGCCTCAGACCGAGGAGGCAGAGGTATATGGGGTGCACACATTTACCACAAAATGTCCCCCGATAATGCTTAAATTTGAATTAAATGGACTCCTGGTTTCAATGGAGCTGGACACGGGCGCGAGCCAGTCCATTATGAGCAAAATGACTTGAAATAAATTGTGGTGCAGCAAGGCCTCAAGAACAGTCTTGACTCCCATTCGCACGAAACTGAGAACTTATACAAATGAACTGATTCCCGTAATCCGCAGTGCTACTCTAAAGGTATCCGACCGTGGAGCGGTGCACAAGCTACCAATCTGTGTATTACCGGGCAATGGCCCCACGCTGTTCGGCAGGAGCTGGCTGGCAAAGATAAACTGGAACTGGGATCACGTCCAAGCGCTCTCGTCCACTGACGAGACTTTGTGTGCCCACGTCTTAAACAAGTTCCCTTCACTGTTCAAACTAGGCATCGGGAAGTTCCAAGGAGCAAAAGTATAGATCCATCTAAGTCCGGGGGCGCGACCCATCCAGCACAAGCCGAGATCAGCATCGTACATGATGAGAGAAAGAATAGAGATCAAGCTGGACTGCTTCAATGAGAGGGCATCATTTCGCCAATCGAATTCAACGATTCCGATTGTTCCAGTCCTCAAGGGAGATGGCATCTTCAGAATTTGTGGCGATTACAAAGTAATTATCAATCGTTTCTCCCTACAGGATCAATACCCACTACCAAAAACTGACGACCTTTTTGCGACACTGGCAGGAGGAAATACGTTCACGAAGCTGGACTTGACCTCGGACTACATGATGCAGGAGTTGGAGGAATCATCGAAGGGCCTCACCTGCATCAACATGCACAAAAGTCATTTCATTTACAACAGATGCCCATTTGGGATTCGATCAGCCACTGCGATATTCCAGAGAAACATTGAAAGCTTACTGAAGTCAGTCCCGTGCACGGTGGTCTTCCAGGATGGCATATTGGTTACAGGTCGGGACACAGTCGAGCATCTGTAGAACATGGAGTAGGTTCTTAATCGACTCAACCGCGTGGGGCTCAGGTTAAAACGATCGAAGTGCAATTTCCTGGTGCCTGAAGTGTAGTTCCTGGGGAGAAGAATCGCGGTGGATGGCTTCAGGCCCACCGATTCGAAGATTGAGGCAATCGAGGACACACCGAGGTCACAGAACGTGATGGGGCTGCTGTCATTTCTAAGACTCCTGAACGATTTTGCCAACTTCTTAGCGGGTCTCAGCACACTGTTCGAACCACTGCACGCCTTACTGCGTAAAGGAGACGAATGGGTATGGGGCAAAAGCCGCAAAATTGCCTTTGGAAAAGCCAGAAAATTGTTATGCTCAAACAAATTGCTTGTGTTGTATGATCCATGTAGCGTTTGGTAAGACATGTGATGCATCATCGTATGGCGTTGGGTGTGTATTGCAACAAGCTAATGATTTTGGGAAATTACAACCGGTTGCTTATGCATCCAGGAGTCTGTCTAAGGCTGAGGGAGCCTACAGCATACTTGAAAAAGAATCGTTAGCGTGTGTTTATGGGGTAAAGAAAATGCAATAATATCTGTTTGGACTCAAATTTGAATTGGATGCTGACAAAAAGCCATTGTTAACCCTTTTTTTTCCAAAAGTAAGGGGATAAGTATGAACGCATTGGCCCGCATTCTGAGATGGGCGCTCACATTATCTGCAGACAACTATGCCATCCACCACAGGCTAGGCAGGGAAAACCGTGCCGAGCTCTCAGTAGGCTGCCATTGCCCACCACGGGGGTGGAAATGGCGCAGCCTGCAGATTTAGCCATGGTGATGGAAGCATTTGAGAGTGAGCAATCACCTGTCACAGCCCAACAGATTAGAACCAGGATGAGCCAGGAGCCCTTACTGTCCGAGTAAAAAATTGTGTACTTCACGGGAGCTGGTCTCGTGTCCCATTGTAAATGCAGGAAGAGATAAAGCCGTACCAGCGGCGCAAAGATGAAATGTCTATACAGAAGACTGCCTCCTGTGGGGTAATCAGGTAGAGGTCCTTCATCAGTGATCTCCACAGTATTCACCCAGACACTGTAATGATGAAAGCGATAGCCAGATCCCAAGTGTGGTGGCCCGGTATCGATGTGAACATAGAGACCTGCGTGGACAAATGTAACACTTGCTCGCAGTTAAACAATGCATCCAGGGAGGAGCCACTAAATTTATGATCTTGGCTCTCCAAGCCGTGTTCCAGGGTCCATGTCGACTATGCAGGCCCGTTTTTGGGTAAAATGTTCCTAGTGGTTGTAGATGCATACTCCAAATGGATTGAATGTGAGATAATGTCGGCTAGCACGTCCGCTGCAAACACTGAAAGCCTGCGGGCCATGTTTGCCACGCACGGCCTGCCTGATGTCCTTGTGAGTGACAATTGGCCGTGTTTCACCAGTGCCGAGTTCAAAGAGTTCATGATCCGTAATGGGATCAAACATGTAACATCTGCCCCGTTCAAAAATGCATCCAATGATCAGGCAAACTATCAAGCAGAGCTTGAAGAGGGTAACTGAAGGCTCACTGCAGACTCGCCTATCCCATTTCATGATTAGCTACCACACGAGACTCTATTCGCTCACTGGGATTCCACCCATTGAACGTCTCATGAAAAGAGCACTTAACAGAAGGCTCTTGTTCGTCTACCCTGGTCTACGTGAACAGGTAGAGAGCAGGCGGCTTCAACAAAGTACATATAATGATAGCGCAAATGTGTCACGCGAAATTGAAATCAATGATCCTGTATTTGTGTTGAACTATGACAAGGTCCCAAGTGGCTTCCTGGTATTGTCGTGACCAAAGACGAGAGCAGGGTGTCTCGCGTCAAACTTTCAAATGGACTCATTCACCGGAAACACTTGGACCAAATGAAACTCAGATTCACGGACGATCCTCAACAACCCATATTGGACTCTACCTTCTGTGACACCACAGCATACACACCAGTGGCAACGGACACCACGGTTGGCCACGAAGCAGAACCCATCACCCGCAGCAGCCCAGCAGGACTCACCACACCAGGCAGCACAGCAAGGCCAGCTGCACAGTAGCCCAGCGAGGGCCCAACAAATGACGCACGAAAACCAGCATTTACACCGAGTCGATCAACCAGGGAAAGAAAGGCCACAGATCGACTCAACTTCTTAATAGTTACACCATTGACTTTGGGGCGTGTTTTGTTATATATGTAAACCTTTAAATACCTTGTCTAGCCACCAGAGGACTCACCCCATGGAGTCCCAAGGGATTCCACAATCCCTTGGGAGCACCTGTATTAAGGAGGCCTCACAGGCTGGAGAGGCACTCTGGAGACCTGTAATAAAAGCCTAAGGTCACACTTTACTTTGAGCTCACAGTATCTAGTCAGACCCTGCATTCATTATAAAACCAAGGGCCAAGAGACCGGTTGCCGATGGCCAGGTGACCAGTTGCCAATGGCCAACTCACTGGTTGCTGAGGGCCAAGGGACCAGTTGCTAAGGGCGAAGAGAGTGGGTGCTTAGGACCAAAGGACCGGAGATTGAGCACTATGGTACCGGTTGCTTCGGGCCAAGGGGCCCGTTGCTAAAGGCCAAGTTGCTAGGCGAAGGGTCCAGTTGCTTACGGCCAATTGTTTATTGCTAACAGCCAAGGTACTGGTTGCTAAGGGTTTTGGGACCGGTTGCTGATGGCCAAGATACCCGTTGCTGTGGGCCAAGTGTTGATTGCTGTGGGCCAAGCCACCATTTGTGAAGGGCCAAGGGACTGGTTGCTTAGCGGAAGAAGCCGTTTTTATAAGGACCAAGAAACCGGTTGCTATGAGCCAAGTGTCTGGCTGTTAAGGGCCAAGGGGCCGGTGCCCGAGGGGCCGAGGGCTGAGGGGCCGGTGGCCGAGGGCCGTGGGGCAGGTGGCCGAGGGCCAAGGGACCAGTCACTGAGGGCCAAGGACCGGTCGCTGAGGGCCGAGGGACCCGTTGCTGAGGGCCGAGGGACCCGTTGCTAGGGGTTAAGGGACTGGTTGCTAAGGGCTAAGGGACTGGTTGCTAAGGGCTAAGGGAACTGGTGGGTGAAGGCCAAAGCACCGGTTGCTAAGGGCCAAAGGACCGGTTCCTTATGGCCAAGGGACCGGTTCCATAGGGCCAAGGGACCGGTTCCTCAGGGCCAAGGGACCGGTTCCTGAGGGCCAAGGGACCGGTTCCTTAGGGCCAAGGGACCAGTTCCTTAGGGCCAAGAGACCGGTTCCTTAGGGCCAAGGGAGCGGTTCCTGATGGCCGAGGGACCGGTTCCTTCGGGCCAAGGGACCGGTTCCTGAGGGCCAAGGGACCGGTTCCTGAGGGCTAAGGGACCGGTTCCTGAGGGCCAAGGGACCGATTCCTGAGGGCCAAGGGACTGGTTCCTGAGGGCCAAGAGACCGGTTCCTTAGGGCCAAGGGAGCGGTTCCTGATGGCCGAGGGACCGGTTCCTTCGGGCCAAGGGACCGGTTCCTGAGGGCCAAGGGACCGGTTCCTGAGGGCTAAGGGACCGGTTCCTGAGGGCCAAGGGACCGATTCCTTAGGGCCAAGGGACCGGTTCCTGAGGGCCAAGGGAGCGTTTCCTGAGGGCCGAGGGACCGATTCCTGAGTGCCAAGGGACTGGTTCCTGATGGCTAAGGGACCGGTTCCTGAGGGCCAAGGTACCGGTTCCTGAGGGCCAAGGGACCGGTTCCTGAGGGCCAAGGGACCGGTACCTTAGCGCCAAGGGACACGTTGCTAAGGGCCAAGGGGATCAGTGGCTGAGGGCCAAGGGGATCAGTGGCTGAGGGCCAAGGGGATCAGTGGCTGAGGGCCAAGGACTGGTTGCTGAGGGCAAAATTGCTCTTTGCTGAGGGCAAAGCCATGGTGGGTCAGGGCCAAGGGATCGGTTGCTTAGAGCCAATGGTTTGGTGCTAATGGCCAAGTGAATGGTTGCCGAAAGCCTTGGCACTGGCGGCAGAGGGCCAAGAGACCAGTTGCTAAGGGCCTAGAGAAAAGTTGCTAAGGGTCAAGGGAGCAGTTGCTAAGGGCCAAGTGACCAGTTTCTAAGTGCAAAGGAGCTTTTGGTCAGGGCCAAGGGTACAGTTGGTAAGGGCCAAGGGACCTGTTGGTAAAGGCCAAGGGACCGGTTGATCAGGGCCAAGGGACTGGTTGCTAAGGGCCAAGTGTTGTGCCGCTAAGAGAGAAATGAACAGTGGCTGAGGGCTGAGGAAACGTTGCTCAGGGCGAAGGGACCAGGGGCTGAGGGCGAAGAGACCAGTTGCCAAGTGGCAAGTGTTGGCTGCTAATGGCAAATGGGTCAGTTGCTAAAGGCCAAGGGACCGGTTGCTTTGCACCAATGGACCGGTTGCTAAGGGCGAATGACCGCCTGCTAAGTGCCAAGGGACTGGTTGCTAAGGGCCCAGGGACTGGTTGCTAAGGGCCAAAAGACTGGTTGCTAAGGGCCAAAAGACTGGTTGCTAAGGGCCAAAAGACTGGTTGCTAAAGGCCAAAAGACTGGTTGCTAAGGGCGAAAAGACTGGTTGCTGAGGGCCAAGGGACTGGTTCCTTAGAACCAATGGATCGGTTTCTGAGAACCAAAGGACCGGCTGTTGAGGGCCAGGGGACCAGTTGCTGAGGGCTAAGGGCCGGTTGCTCAGGGAGATGGACCGGTTGCTACGTGGCAAGAGTTGTCTGCTTAGTGCCAAGGGACAGGTTGTTCAGGGGCAAGTGAACGGTTCCTGAGGCCAAGGGGCTGGTTGCTGAGGGCCAATGGACTGGATGCTCAGAGCAAAACAACCGATGACTGAGGGCTAAGGATCGGGCAGCTGAGTGTCAAGGGTTTTGTCGCTGAGGGGCAAAGCACCGGTTGCTAAGGGCCAAGTGTTAGTTGTTGGAGGCCAAGCAACCGGTTGTTAAGGGCAAAAGTACTGGTTGCTGAGGGTAAAGCCATGGTGGTTAAGGTCCAAGGGAAATGTTGCTTAGAGCCAATCGTTGGGTGCTAATGGCCAAGTGAATGGTTGCCGAGGGCCTTGGCACTGGTGGCACAGGGCCAAGAGATCAATTGCTAACGGCCTAGAGACATAGTTGCTAAGGGACAAGGGACCTGTTGATAAGAGCCAAGTGCTTTGCTGCAAGGATCGAAACGACTGGAGGCTGTGTGCTTAGGATCGGGTGACTGAGCATGAAGGGACAGGTCGCTGAGGGCCAAGGCACTGGTTGCTGTGGGCCAATGTTGGTTGCTGTGGGCTAAGGGACCGGTTGCTATGGGCCAAAGAACTGGTTGCTAAGAGCCAAGTGCCTTGCCGCTAAGAGCGAAACGACCAGTGGCTGAGGGCTGAGGAAACGTTGCTCAGGGCAAAGGGACCAGTAGCTGAGGGCGAAGAGACCGGTTGCGAAGTGGCATTGTTGGCTGCTAACGGCAAATGGGACTGGTTGCTAAGGTCAAGGAACTGGTTGCTAAGGGCCAAGAGACTGGATGCTAAGGGCCAAGGGACTTGTTGATAAGGGCCAAGAGCCCGGTTGCTAAGAGCAAAACAACCGGTGACTAAGGGCTAATGATCGGCGGCTGAGCATCAAGAGACTTGTCACTGAGGGCCAAAGCACAGGTTGGTAAAGGCCAAACGTTGGTTGCTGTGGGCCAAGGAACCAGTTGCTAAGGGCAAAACGACTGGTGGCTCAGGGCGAAGGGACCGGATGCTGAGGGCCTAGTTACCGGATGCTGAGGGAAAAATGGTCGGTTGCTGAGGCAAAGCAATGGTGGTTCAGGGTCAAGGGACTGGTTTCTTAGAGCCAAGGGTTGGGCGCTCAGGGCCAAGAGACCGGTTGCAAAGGCCTTGGCACTGGTGACAGAGAGCCAAAAAACTGGTTGCCAAGGGCCTACAGACTGGTTGATAAGGGCCAACAGAATAGTTGCTAAGGGCCAAGGGACCAGTTGGTAAGGGACAAGGGACTTTTTGTTAAGGGGCAAGTGCCTTGCTGCTAAGAGCGAAACAACCGGTGATGAGAACTGAAGTCCGCTTGCACAGGGCGAAGAGTCTAGTGGCTGAGGGCGAAGAGTAGCCACTGGTTGCTAAGTCGCAAGTATTGGCTGCTAACGGCCTAGTGACCGGTGGCTAAGGGCCAAGAGACAGGTTGCTTGTCAGCAAGAGACTTGTTGCTAAGGGCCAAGTGATCGGTGCCAATCGCCAAGAGACCGGTGGCTAATGGCCAAGCGACCGACTGCTAGGGGCCAAGCGACCAGTTGCTAAGGGCCAAGTGACCGGTTTCAAAGTACCAAGGACCGTTTTATAAGAGCCAAAGGACCTGTGGCTAAGGGCCAAGGGACCGGCTGCTAAGGGGCGAGGGAATGGCTGCTAAGGGGCCAAGCGACCGGTTGCTAAGGGCAAAGGACTGTTTGCTAAGGGCCAATGGACTGGTTGCTAAGGGCTAAGGGACTGGTGGCTGAGGGCCAATGCACCGGTTGCTCAGAGACAACGGACTGGTTCCTTAGGGCAAGGGACTGGATGCTAAGAGCAAAACAACCGGTGACTGAGGGCTAAGGATCAGACGGCTGAGTGTTGAGGGACTTGTCAGTGAGGGCCAAAGCACCGGTTGCTGAGGGCCAAGTGTTGGTTGCTGTAGGCCAAGGAACCAGTTGCTAAGGGCGAATGGACTTGTTGCTCAGGGTGAAGGGACTGGTGGCTGCGGTCCAAGGGACCGGTTGCTCAGGACAAAGGGACCTGTTGCTTAGGGCCAAGGGACCAGTATCCTCAGGCAAACGTATTGGTTGCGAAGCACCAAAGGAACCAGTTGCTAAGGGCCAAGCGACCCGCTGCTCAGGTTGAAGTGACCCGTTGCTAAGGCCAAGAGACTGATTGCTAAGTGCCAAATGACCATTTGCTAAGGGCCAAGGGACCGGTGGCTGAGGGCCAAGGGGATCGGTGGCTGAGGTCCAAGGGACTGGTGGCTGAGGGCAAAACTGCTGGTTGCTGAGGGCAAAGCCATGGTGGTTCAGGGCCAAGAGAACTGTTGCTAATGGCCAAGTTAATGATTGCCGAAGGCCTTGGCACTGGTGGCAGAGTGCCATAAGACGGGTTGCTTAGGGCAAAGAGAGCAGTTGCTAAAGGCCAAGGGTATGGTTGCAAAGTGCCAAGGGCCTGGTTGCTAAGGGTCAAGGGACCAATTGCTAAGGGCCAATGGAGCTCTTGGTAAGGGCCAAGGGACCGGTGATGAGGGCCAAAAGACTGGTTGCTGAGGGCAAAACTGCTAGTTACTGAGGGCAAAGCCATGGTGGTTCAGGGCCAAGGGACCGGTTGCTTGATCTAATGGCTGGGTGCTAATGGCCAAATGAATGGTTGCCGAAGGCCTTGGCACTTGTGGCAGAGGGCCAAGAGACCACTTGCTAAGGGCATACAGACTAGTTGCTAAGGGCTGAGGGAGCTGTTGCAACTGGCCAAAGGCCTGGTTGGTCAGGGCCAAGGGACCTGTTGGTCAGGGCCAAGGCACCGGTTGGTAAAGGCCAAGGCACCGTTTGATAAAGGTCAAGACACCGGTTGATAAAGGCCAAGGCACTGGTTGATAAAGGCAAAGGCACCGGTTGATAAAGGCCAAGGCACCGGTTGATAAAGGACAAGGCACCGGTTGATAAAGGCCAAGGCACCGGTTGATGAAGGCCAAGGCACTGGTTGATTAAGGCCAAGGCACCGGTTGATAAAGGCCAAGGCACCGATTTATAAAGGCCAAGGCACCGGTTGATAAATGCCAAGGCACCGATTGATAAAGGCCAAGGCACCGATTGATAAAGCTAAGAAACCGGTTGATAAATGCCAAGGCACAAGTTGATAAAGGCCAAGGCACCGGTTGATAAAGGCCAAGGCACCAGTTGATAAAGGCCAAGGCACCAGTTGATAAAGGCCAAGGCACCGGTTGATAAAGGCCAAGGCATCGGTTGATAAAGGCCAAGGCACCGGTTGATAAAGGCCAAGGCACCGGTTGATAAAGGCCAAGGCACCGGTTGATAAAGGCCAAGGCACCGATTGATAAAGACCAAGGCACCAATTGATAAAGGCCAAGGCACCAGTTGATAAAGGCCAAGGCACCGGTTGATAAGGGCCAAGGCACCTGTTGATAAAGGCCAAGGCACCGGTTGATAAAGGCCAAGGCACCGGTTGATAAAGGCCAAGGCACCAGTTGATAAAGGCCAAGGCACCGGTTGATAAAGGCCAATGCACTGGTTGATAAAGGCCAAGGCACCGGTTGATAAAGACCAATGCACTGGTTGATAAAGGCCAAGGCACCGATTGATAAAGGCCAAGGCACCGATTCATAAAGACCAAGGCACCAATTGATAAAGGCCAAGGCACTGGTTGATAAAGGCCAAGGCACCGGTTGATAAAGGCCAAGGCACCGATTGATAAAGGCCAAGGCACCGGTTAATAAAGGCCAAGGCACCGATTGATAAAGGCCAAGGCACCGATTGATAAAGCTAAGAAACCGGTTGATAAAGGCCAAGGCACCAGTTGAAAAGGCCAAGCACCGGTTGATAAAGGCCAAGGCCCCGGTTGAAAAGGCCAAGCACCGGTTGATAAAGGCCAAGGCACCAGTTGAAAAGGCCAAGCACCGGTTGATAAAGGCCAAGGCACCAGTTGAAAAGGCCAAGCACCGGTTGATAAAGGCCAATGCACCGGTTGATAAAGGCCAAGGCACCAGTTGATAAAGGCCAATGCACCGATTGGTAAAGGCCAAGGCACCGGTTGATAAAGGCCAAGGCACCAGTTGAAAAGGCCAAGCACCGGTTGATAAAGGCCAAGGCACCAGTTGAAAAGGCCAAGCACCGGTTGATAAAGGCCAATGCACCGGTTGATAAAGGCCAAGGCACCAGTTGATAAAGGCCAAGGCACCGATTGGTAAAAGCCAAGGCACCGGTTGATAAAGGCCAAGGCACCGGTTGATAAAGGCCAAGGCACCGTTTGATAAAGTTCAAGGCACGGGTTGATAAAGGCCAAGGCATCGGTTGATAAAGGCCAAGGCACCGGTTGATAAAGGCCAAGGCACCGTTTGATAAAGTTCAAGGCACCGTTTGATAAAGTTCAAGGCACCGGTTGATAAAGGCCAAGGCACCGGTTGATAAAGGCCAAGGCACCGATTGATAAAGGCCAAGGCACCGGTTGATAAAGGCCAAGGCACCGGTGATAAAGGCCAAGCCACCGGTTGATAAAGGCTAAGGCACCGGTTGATAAAGGCCAAGGCACCGGTTGATAAAGGCCAAGGCACCAGTTGATAAAGGCCAAGGCACCGGTTGATAAAGGCCAAGCCACCGGTTGATAAAGGCTAAGGCACCGGTTGATAAAGGCCAAGGCACCGGTTGATATAGGCCAAGGCACCTGTTGATAAAGGCCAAAGCACGAGTTGATAAAGGCCAAGTCACCGGTTGATAAAGGCCAAGGCATCGGTTGATAAAGGCCAAGGCACCGGTTGATCAAGGCCAAGGCACCGATTGATAAAGGCTAAGGCACCGGTTGATAAAGGCCAAGGCACCAGTTGATAAATGCCAAGGCACCAGTTGATGAAGGCCAAGGCACTGGTTGATAAAGGCCAAGGCACCGGTTGATAAACGCCAAGGCACCGGTTGATAAAGGCCAAGGCACCGATTGATAAAGGCCAGGGCACCGATTGATCAAGGCCAAGGCACCGGATATTAAAGGCCAAGGCACTGATTGATAAATGACAAGGCACCGATTCATAAAGACCAAGTCACCGATTGATAAAGGCCAAGGCACTGGTTGATAAAGGCCAAGGCACCGGTTGATAAAGGCCAAGGCAACAGTTGATAAAGGCCAAGGCACCGGTTGATAAAGGCCATGCACCGGTTGATAAAGGCTAAGGCACCGGTTGATAAAGGCCAAGGCACCGATTGATAAAGGCCAAGGCACCGATTGATAAAGCTAAGAAACCGGTTGATAAAGGCCAAGGCACCAGTTGATAAAGGCCAATACACCGAATGATAAAGGCCAAGGCACCGATTGATAAAGGCCAAGGCACCGGATAATAAAGGCCAAGGCACCGATTGATAAAGGCCAATACACCGAATGATAAAGGCCAAGGCACCGATTGATAAAGGCCAATACACCGAATGATAAAGGCCAAGGCACCGATTGATAAAGGCCAAGGCACCGGATAATAAAGGCCAAGGCACCGATTGATAAATGCCAAGGCACCGATTCATACAGACCAAGGCACCAATTGATAAAGGCCAAGGCACCGATTGATAAAGGCCAAGGCACCGATTGATAAAGCTAAGAAACCGGTTGATAAAGGACAAGGCACCACTTGATAAAGGCCAAGGCACCGGTTGATTAAGGCCAAGGCACCGATTGATAAAGGCCAAGGCACCGATTGATAAAGCTAAGAAAACGGTTGATAAAGGCCAAGGCACCAGTTGATAAAGGCCAAGGCACCGGTTGATAAAGGCCAAGTCACCGGTTGATAAAGGCCAATGCACTGGTTGATAAAGGCCAAGGCACCAGTTGATAAAGGCCAAGGCACCGATTGGTAAAGGCCAAGGCACCGGTTGATAAAGGCCAAGGCACCGGTTGATAAAGGCCAAGGCATCGGTTGATAAAGGCCAAGGCACCGGTTGATAAAGGCCAAGGCACCGTTTGATAAAGGTCAAGGCACCGGTTGATAAAGGCCAAGGCACCGGTTGATAAAGGCCAAGGCACCGGTTGATAAAGGCCAAAGCACCGGTTGATAAAGGCCAAGGCACCGATTGATAAAGGCCAAGGCACCGGTTGATAAAGGCCAAGGCACCGGTTGATAAAGGCCTAGCCACCGGTTGATAAAGGCTAAGGCACCGGTTGATAAAGGCCAAGGCACCGGTTGATAAAGGCCAAGGCACCGGTTGATAAAGGCCAAGGCACCGGTTGATAAAGGCCAAGGCACCAATTGGTAAAGGCCAAGGCACCAGTTGATAAAGGCCAAGGCACCGGTTGATAAAGGCCAAGGCACCGGTTGATAAAGGCCAAGGCACCGATTGATAAAGGCCAAGGCACCGGTTGATAAAGGCCAAGGCACCGATTGATAAAGGCCAAGGCAACGTTTGATAAAGGCCAAGGCATCGGTTGATAAAGGCCAATGCACCGGTTGATAAAGGCTAAGGCACCGGTTGATAAAGGCTAAGGCACCGGTTGATAAAGGCCAAGGCACCGGTTGATAAAGGCCAAGGGACCTGTTGATAAAGGCCAAAGCACGAGTTGATAAAGGCGAAGTCACCGGTTGATAAAGGCCAAGGCACCGGTTGATAAAGGCCAAGGCACCTGTTGATAAAGGCCAAAGCACGAGTTGATAAAGGCCAAGGCACCGGTTGATAAAGGCCAAGGCACCTGTTGATAAAGGCCAAAGCACGAGTTGATAAAGGCCAAGGCACCGGTTGATAAATGCCAAGCCACCGGTTGATAAAGGCTAAGGCACCGGTTGATAAAGGCCAAGGCACCGGTTGATAAAAGCCAAGGCACCGGTTGATAAAGGCCAAGGCACCGGTTGATAAAGGCCAAGGCACCTGTTGATAAAGGCCAAAGCACGAGTTGATAAAGGCCAAGTCACCGGTTGATAAAGGCCAAGGCACCGGTTGATAAAGGCCAACGCACCGGTTGATAAAGGCCAAGGCACCGATTGATAAAGGCCAAGGCACCGGTTGATAAAGGCCAAGGCACCGGTTGATAAAGGCCAAGGCACCTGTTGATAAAGGCCAAAGCACGAGTTGATAAAGGCCAAGTCACCGGTTGATAAAGGCCAAGGCACCGGTTGATAAAGGCCAACGCACCGGTTGATAAAGGCCAAGGTACCGGTTGATAAAGGCCAAGGCACCGGTTGATAATGGCCAAGGCACCTGTTGATAAAGGCCAAAGCACGGGTTGATAAAGGCCAAGTCACCGGTTGATAAAGGCCAAGGCACCGGTTGATAAAGGCCAACGCACCGGTTGATAAAGGCCAAGGCACCGATTGATAAAGGCCAAGGCACCGGTTGATAAAAGCCAAGGCACCGATTGATAAAGACCAAGGCACCGGTTGATAAAGGCCAAGGCACCGGTTGATAAAGGCCAAGGGACTGGTTGATAAAGGCCAAGGCACCGGTTGATGAAGGCCAATGCACTGGTTGATTAAGGCCAAGGCACCGAATCATAAAGGCCAAGGCACCGGTTGATAAAGGCCAAGGCAACGGTTGATAAAGGCTAAGGCACCGGTTGTTAAAGGCAAAGGCACCAGTTGCTAAAGGCACCGGTTGATAAAGGCCAAGGCACCGATTGATAAAGGCTAAGGCACCGATTGATAAAGGCCAAGGCACCAGTTGATATAGGGCAAGGCACCGATTGATAAAAGCCAAGGCACCGGTTGATAAAGGCCAAGGCATCGGTTGATCAAGGCCAAGGCTCCGGTTGATAAAGGCCAAGGCACCGGTTGATAAAGGCCAAGGCATCGGTTGATAAAGGCCAAGGCACCGGTTGATAAAGGCCAAGGCATCGGTTGATCAAGGCCAAGGCACCGGTTGATAAAAGCGAAGGCACCGGTTGATAAAGGCCAAGGCATCGGTTGATCAAGGCCAAGGCACCGGTTGATAAAGGCCAAGGCACCGGTTGATAAAGACCAATGCACCGAATGATAAAGGCCAAGGCACCGATTGATAAAGGCCAAGGCACCGGATATTAAAGGCCAAGGCACCGATTGATAAAGGCCAAGGCACCGATTCATACAGACCAAGGCACCAATTGATAAAGGCCAAGGCACTGGTTGATAAAGGCCAAGGCACCGGTTGATAAAGGCCATGGCACCGATTGATAAATGCCAAGGCACCGGTTGATAAAGGCCAAGGCACCGATTGATAAAGGCCAAGGCACCGATTGATAAAGCTAAGAAACCGGTTGATAAAGGCCAAGGCACCGGTTGATAAAGGCCAATGCACTGGTTGATAAAAGCCAAGGCATCGGTTGATAAAGGCCAAGGCACCGGTTGATAAAGGCCAAGGCACCGGTTGATAAAGGCCAAGGCACCGGTTGATAAACGCCAAGGCCCCGATTGATAAAGGCCAAGGCACCGATTGATAAAGGCCAAGGCACCTATTGATAAAGCTAAGAAACCGGTTGATAAAGGCCAAGGCACCGGTTGATAAAGGCCAAGGCACCGGTTGATAAAGTCCAAGGCACCGGTTGATAAAGGCCAATGCACTGGTTGATAAAGGCCAAGGCACCGGTTGGTAAAGGCCAAGGCACCGGTTGATAAAGGCCAAGGCACCGATTGATAAAGGCCAAGGCACCGGTTGATAAAGGCCAAGGCACCGGTTGATAAAGGCCAAGCCACCGGTTGATAAAGGCTAAGTCACCGGTTGATAAAGGCCAAGGCACCGGTTCAAAAAGGCCAAGGCACCGGTTGATAAAGACCAAGGCACCAATTGATAAAGGCCAAGGCACCAGTT
This sequence comes from Pristiophorus japonicus, assembly GCF_044704955.1. Classification (NCBI taxonomy): domain Eukaryota; kingdom Metazoa; phylum Chordata; class Chondrichthyes; family Pristiophoridae; genus Pristiophorus; species Pristiophorus japonicus. Next base: position 14,273,891 of record NW_027252779.1, read on the forward strand.
GATAAAGGCCAAGGCACCGGTTGATAAAGGCCAAGTCACCGATTGATAAAGGCCAAGGCACCAGTTGATAAAGGCCAAGGCACCGGTTGATAAAGGCCAAGGCACCGGTTGATAAAGGCCAAGGCACCGATTGATAAAGGCCAAGGCACCGGTTGATAAAGGCCAAGGCACCGGTTGATAAAGGCCAAGGCACCGGTTGATAAAGGCCAAGGCACCGGTTGATAAAGGCCAAGGCACCAGTTGATAAAGGCCAAGGCACCGGTTGATAAAGGCCAAGCCACCGGTTGATAAAGGCTAAGGCACCTGTTGATAAAGGCCAAGGCACCGGTTGATATAGACCAAGGCACCTGTTGATAAAGGCCAAAGCACGAGTTGATAAAGGCCAAGGCACCGGTTGATAAAGGCCAAGTCACCGGTTGATAAAGGCCAAGGCACCGGTTGATAAAGGCCAAGCCACCGGTTGATAAAGGCGAAGGCACCGGTTGATAAAGGCCAAGGCACCGGTTGATAAAGGCCAAGGCACCGGTTGATAAAGACCAAGGCACCAATTGATAAAGGCCAAGGCACCAGTTGATAAAGGCCAAGGCACCGGTTGATAAAGACCAAGGCACCAATTGATAAAGGCCAAGTCACCGGTTGATAAAGGCCAAGGCACCGGTTGATAAAGACCAAGGCACCAATTGATAAAGGCCAAGTCACCGGTTGATAAAGGCCAAGGCACCGGTTGATAAAGGCCAAGCCACCGGTTGATAAAGGCGAAGGCACCGGTTGATAAAGGCCAAGGCACCGGTTGATAAAGGCCAAGGCACCGGTTGATAAAGACCAAGGCACCAATTGATAAAGGCCAAGGCACCAGTTGATAAAGGCCAAGGCACCGGTTGATAAAGGCCAAGGCACTGGTTGATAAAGGCCAAGGCACCGGTTGATAAAGGCCAAGGCACCGGTTGATAAAAGCCAAGGCACCGGTTGATAAAGGCCAAGGCATCGGTTGATAAAGGCCAAGGCACCGGTTGATAAAGGCCAAGGCACCGGTTGATAAAGGCCAAGGCACCGGTTGATAAAGGCCAAGGCACCAGTTGATAAAGGCCAAGGCACCGGTTGATAAAGGCCAAGGCACCTATTGAAAAAGGCCAAGGCACCGGTTGATAAATGCCAAGGCACCGGTTGATAAAGGCCAAGGCACCGGTTGATAAAAGCCAAGGCACCGGTTGATAAAGGCCAAGGCATCGGTTGATAAAGGCCAAGGCACCGGTTGATAAAGGCCAAGGCACCGGTTGATAAACGCCAAGGCCCCGATTGATAAAGGCCAAGGCACCAGTTGATAAAGGCCAAGGCATCGGTTGATAAAGGCCAAGGCACCGGTTGATAAAGGCCAAGGCACCGGTTGATAAATGCCAAGGCACCGGTTGATAAAGGCCAAGGCACCGGATATTAAAGGCCAAGGCACCGATTGATAAAGGCCAAGGCACCGATTCATACAGACCAAGGCACCAATTGATAAAGGCCAAGGCACTGGTTGATAAAGGCCAAGGCACCGGTTGATAAAGGCCAAGGCACCGATTGATAAAGGCCAAGGCACCGATTGATAAAGCTAAGAAACCGGTTGATAAAGGCCAAGGCACCGGTTGATAAAGGCCAAGGCACCGGTTGATAAAGGCCAAGGCACCGATTGATAAAGGCCAAGGCACCAGTTGATAAAGGCCAAGGCAGCGGTTGATAAAGGCCAAGGCACCGATTGATAAAGGCCAAGGCACCAGTTGATAAAGGCCAAGGCACCGGTTGATAAAGGCCAAGGCACCGATTGATAAAGGCCAAGGCACCGGTTGATAAAGGCGAAGGCACCGGTTGATAAAGGCGAAGGCACCTGTTGATAAAGGCCAAAGCACGAGTTGATAAAGGCCAACTCACCGGTTGATAAAGGCCAAGGCACCGGTTGATAAAGGCCAAGCCACCGGTTGATAAAGGCGAAGGCACCGGTTGATAAAGGCCAAGGCACCGGTTGATAAAGGCCAAGGCACCGGATGATAAAGACCAAGGCACCAATTGATAAAGGCCAAGGCACCAGTTGATAAAGGCCAAGGCACCGGTTGATAAAGGCCAAGGCACTGGTTGATAAAGGCCAAGGCACAGGTTGATAAAGGCCAAGGCACCGATTGATAAGGGCCAAGGCACCAGTTGATAAAGGCCAAGGCACCGGTTGATAAAGGCCAAGGCACCGGTTGATAAAGGCCAAGGCACCGATTGATAAAGGCCAAGGCACCGGTTGATAAAGGCCAAGGCACCAGTTGATAAAGGCACCGGTTGATGAAGGCCAAGGCACCGATTGATAAAGGCCAAGGCACCGGTTGATAAAGGCCAAGGCACCGGTTGATAAAGGCCAAGACACCGGTTGATAAAGGCCAAGGCACCGGTTGATAAAGGCCAAGGCACCGGTTGATAAAGGCCAAGGCACCGGTTGATAAAGGCCAAGCCACCGGTTGATAAAGGCTAAGGCACCGGTTGATAAAGGCCAAGGCACCGGTTGATAAAGGCCAAAGCACGAGTTGATAAAGGCCAAGTCACCGGTTGATAAAGGACAAGGCACCGGTTGATAAACGCCAACGCACCGGTTGATAAAGGCCAGGCACCGATTGATAAAGGCCAGGCACCGATTGATAAAGGCCAAGGCACCTGTTGATAAAGGCCAAGGCACCGGTTGATATAGGCCAAGGCACCGGTTGATAAAGGCCAAGGCACCGATTGATAAAGGCCAAGGCACCGGTTGATAAAGGCCAAGCCACCGGTTGATAAAGGCTAAGGCACCGGTTGATAAATGCCAAGGCACCAGTTGATGAAGGCCAACGCACTGGTTGATAAAGGCCAAGGCACAGGTTGATAAACGCCAAGGCACCGGTTGATAAAGGCCAAGGCACCGATTGATAAAGGCCAACGCACCGGTTGATAAAGGCCAAGGCACCGATTGATAAAGGCCAAGGCACCGGTTGATAAAAGCAAAGGCACCGATTGATAAAGGCCAAGGCACCGGTTGATAAAGGCCAAGGCACCGATTGATAAAGGCCAAGGCACCGGTTGATAAAGGCCAAGGCACCGGTTGATAAAGGCCAAGGAACTGGTTGATAAAGGCCAAGGCACCGGTTGATGGAGGCCAAGGCACTGGTTGATAAAGGCCAAGGCACCGAATCATAAAGGCCAAGGCACCGGTTGATAAAGGCCAAGGCAACGGTTGATAAAGGCTAAGGCACCGGTTGTTAAAGGCCAAGGCACCGGTTGATAAAGGCCAAGGCACCGATTGATAAAGGCCAAGGCACCGATTGAAAAAGGTGAAGGCACCGGTTGATAAAGGCCAAGGCACCGATTGATAAAGGCCAAGGCACCGGTTGATAAAGGCCAAGGCACCGGTTGATAAAGGCCAAGGCACCGGTTGATAAAGGCCAAGGCACCGGTTGATAAAGGCCAAGGCACCGGTTGATAAAGGCCAAGGCACCGGTTGATAAAGGCCATGGCACCGGTTGATAAAGGCCAAGGCACCGGTTGATAAAGGCCAAGGCATCGGTTGATAAAGGCCAAGGCACCGGTTGATAAAGGCCAAGGCACCGGTTGATAAAGGCCAAGGCACCGATTGATAAAGGCCAAGAAACCGGTTGATAAAGGCCAAGGCACCGGTTGATAAAGGCCAAGGCATCGGTTGATAAAGGCCAAGGCACCGGTTGATAAAGGCCAAGGCACCGGTTGATAAAGGCCAAGGCACCGATTGATAAAGGCCAAGAAACCAGTTGATAAAGGCCAAGGCACCGGTTGATAAACGCCAAGGCACCGCTTGATAAAGGCCAAGGCACCGATTGATAAAGGCCAAGGCACCGATTGATAAAGGCCAAGGCACTGGTTGATAAAGGCCAAGGCACCGATTGATAAAGGCCAAGAAACCGGTTGATAAAGGCCAAGGCACCAGTTGATAAAGGCCAAGGCACCGGTTTATAAAGGCCAAGGCACCGGTTGAAAAAGCCAAGGCACCGATTGATAAATGCCAAGGCACCGGTTGATAAAGGCCAAGGGACTGGTTGATAAAGGCCAAGGCACCGGTTGATAAAGGCCAAGGCACCTGTTGATAAAGGCCAAGGCACCAGTTGATAAAGGCCAAGGCAACGGTTGATAAAGGCCAAGGCACCGGTTGATAAAGGCCAAGGCACCGATTGATAAAGGCCAAGGCACCGGTTGATAAAGGCCAAGGCACCGGTTGATAAAGGCCAAGGCACCGGTTCATAAAGGCCAAGGCACCGGTTGATAAAGGCCAAGGCACCGATTGATAAAGGCCAAGGCACCGATTGATAAAGGCCAAGGCACCAGTTGATAAAGGCCAAGGCACAGATTGATAAAGGCCAAGGCACCAGTTGATAAATGCCAAGGCACCAGTAAATGAAGGCCAAGGCACCGGTTGATAAAGGCCAAGGCACCGGTTGATAAACGCCAAGGCACCTGTTGATAAATGCCAAGGCACCGATTGATAAAGGCCAGGGCACCGATTGATAAAGGCCAAGGCACCGATTGATAAAGGCCAAGGCACCGGTTGATAAAGGCCAAAGCACCAGTTGATAAAGGCCAAGGCACCGATTGATAAAGGCCAAGGCACCGGTTGATAAAGGCAAAGGCACCGATTGATAAAGGTCAAGGCACCGGTTGATAAAGGCCAAGGCACCAGTTGATAAAGGCCAAGGCACCGATTGATAAAGGCCAAGGCCCCGGTTGATAAAGGCCAAGGGACTGGTTGGTAAGCACCAAGTGCATTGCTGCTAGAAGTGAAACGACTGGATGCTGTGTGTTTAGGATTGGGTGACTGAGCATGAAGGGACTGATGGCTGAGGGCCAAGGCACTGATTGCTATGGGCCAATGTTGGTTGCTGTGGGGCAAGGGACCGGTTGCTATGGGCCAAAGGACTGATTGCTGAGGGCCAGGTGCCTTGCCGCCAAGAGCTGACGGCTGAGGAAACGTTGCTCAGGGTGAAGGGACCAGTGGCTGAGGGCGAAGACACCAGTTGCTAAGTGGCAAGTGTTGGCTGCTAACGGCAAATGGGCCAATTGCTAATGTGCAAGAGTCTGGTTGCTGAGAGCCAAGGGACTGGTTTCTAAGGGCCAAGGGACTGGTTGCTAAGGGCCAAGGGACTGGTTGCTAAAGGCCAAGGGACTGGTTGCTAAGGGCCAAGGGACTGGTTGCTAAGTGCAAAGCAACCGGTGACTGAGGGCTAAGGATCAGGCGGCTGAGTGTCAAGGGACTTGTCACTGAGGGCCAAAGCACCAGTTGGTAAACGCCAAATGTTGGTTGCTCTGGGCACGGAACCAGTTGCTCAGGGCTCAGGGCGAAGGGACCGGTGGCTGAGGGCCTTGGCAGACGTGCCAGAGAGCCAAACAACCGATTGCCAAGGGAGTACAGACTGGCTGCTAAGGGCCAACAGAATAGTTGCTAAGGGCCAAGAGCCTGGTTGGTAAGGGCCAAGGGACTTTTTGTTAAGGGGCAAGTGCCTTGCTGCTCGGAACGAAACGACTGGTGGCTGAGAGCTGAGGTCCGGTTGCTCAGGCCGAAGAGACCAGTGGCTGAGGGCGAAGGGACTGTTTGCTAAGTGGCAAGTGTTGACTGCTAATGGCCAAGGGACTAGTTCCTTCGGGCCAAGGGACCGGTTCCTTGGGCCAAGGGACCGGTTCCTTCGGGCCAAGGGACCGGTTCCTTAGGGCCAAGGGATCGGTTCCTTCGGGCCAAGGGACCGGATCCTCAGGGCCAAGGGACCAGTTCCTTCGGGCCAAGGGACTGGTTCCTTAGGGTCAAGGGACCGGTTCCTTCGGGCCAAGGGACCGGTTCCTTAGGGCCAAGGGACCGGTTCCTTAGGGCCAAGGGGCCTGTTGCTTCGGGTGAAGTGACCCGTTGCTAAGGGCGAAGAGACTGATTGCTAAGTGCCAAATAACCAGTTGCTCAGGGCCAAATGAGCAATTGCTTAGGGCCAAATGACCAGTTGCTTAGGGCCAAGGGGATCAGTGGCTGAGGGCCAAAGGGACTGTTGGTTGAGAGCCAAGATACAGGTGGCTGAGGGCCAAGGGACTGGTTGCTGAGGGCAAAATTGCTGGTTGCTGAGGACAAAGCCATGGTGGGTCAGGGCCAAGGGACTGGTTGCTTAGAACCAATCGTTGGGTGCTATTGGCCAAGTGAATGGTTGCCGAGGGCCTTGGCACTGGTGGCAGAGGGCCACGAGACCAGTTGCTCAGTACCTAGAGAAAAGTTGCTAAGGGTCAAGGGAGCAGTTGCTAAGGGCCAACGGCCTGGTTGTTCAGGGCCAAGTGACCAGTTGCTAACTGCAAAGAGGCTGTTGGTAAGGGCCAAGGGTCCAGTTGGTAAGGGCCAATGGTCCAGTTGGTGAGCACCAAGTGCCTTGCTGCCAAGAGCGAAACGACCGGAGGTTGTCGACTTTGGATCGGGTGACTGAGCAAGAAGGGACTGGTCGCTGACAGCCAAGGCACTGCTTGCTAAGTGCCATTGTTGGTTGCTGTGGGGCAAGGGACCGGTTGCTACGGGTCAAGTGTTGTGCCGTTAAGAGCGAAATGACCAGTGGCTGAGGGCTGAGGAAACGTTGGTCAGGGCGAAGGGACCAGTGGCTGAGTGCGAAGAGACTGATTGCCAAGTGGCAAGTATTGGCTGCTAATGGCAAATGGTCCAGCTGCTAAGGGCCAAGGGACCGGTTGCTTTACACCAAGGGACTGGTTGCTAAGGGCGAAGGACCGCCTACTGAGGGTCGAGGGACTGGTTGCTAAGGGCCGAGGTTCTGGTTGCTAAGAGCCAAAAGACTGGTTGCTAAGGGCCAAACGGAATGGTTACTAATCGTCAAGGGACCGGTTCCTTCGGGCCAAGGGACCGGTTCCTTCGGGCCAAGGGACCGATTCCTTAGGGCCAAGGGACTGGTTGCTCAGTACAAAGGGACCTGTTGCTTCGGGCCAAGTGACTTGTTGCTTCGGGCAAAGGGACTGGTTCCTAAGCACCAAGGGACCAGTTGCGAAGGGCGAAGTGACCCGTTTCTCAAGGTGAAGTGACTCTTTGCTAAGGGCCAAGAGACTGATTGCTAAGTGCTAAAGAACCAGTTTCTAAGGGCCAAATGACCAATTGCTGAGGGCCAAATGACCAATTGCTTATGGCCAAGGGGATCAGTGGCTGAAGGCCAAAAGGACCGGTGGTTGAGAGCCAAGGTACTGGTGGCTGAGGGGCAAGGACTGGTTGCTGAGGGCAGAACTGCTGGTTGCTGAGGGAAAAGCCATGGTGGGTCATGGCCAAGGGACTGGTGGCTTAGAGCTAAGCGTTGGGTGCTAATGGCCAAGTGAATGGTTGCCGAGGGCCTTGGCACTGGTGGCAGAGGGCCAAGAGACCAGTTGCTAAGGGCCGAGAGAAAAGTTGCTTAGGGTCAAGGGAGCAGTTGCTAAGGGCCAACGGCCTGGTTGTTAAGGGCCAAGTGACCAGTTGGTAAGTGCAAAGGAGCTGTTGGTAAGGGGCAACGATCCAGTTGGTCAGGGCCAAGGGTCCGGTTGGTCAGGGCCAAGGGACTGTTTGGTAAGGGCCAAGGGACCGGTTGGTCAGGGCCAAGCGACCGGTTGGTCAGGGCCAAGGGACTGGTTGGTAAGGGCCAAGGGACCGGTTGGTAAGGGCCAAGGGACTGCTTGGTAAGCACCAAGTGCCTTGCTGCCAAGAGCGAAACGACCGGAGGCCGTGGGCTTAGGATCGGGTGACTGAGCATGAAGGGCCTGGTTGCTGAGGGCCAAGGCACTGGTTGCTATGGGCCAATGTTGGTTGCTATTGGGCAAGGGACCGGTTGCTACGGGCCAAAGGACTGGTTGCTAAGGGCCAAGTGCCTTGCTGCTAAGAGCGAAATGACCAGGGGCTGAGGGCTGAGGAACCTTTGCTCAGGGCGAAGGGACCAGTGGCTGAGGGCGACGAGATCGGTTGGTAAGTGGCAAGTGTTGGCTGCTAATGGCAAATGGGCCAGTTGCTTTGCACCCAGGGCCCGGTTGCCAAGGGCTGAGGGCCCGGTTTCCAAGTGCCGAGGGCCCGGTTGCCAAGGGCCGAGGGACCGCTTGCTAAGGGCCGAGGGACCGGTTGCCAATGGCCGAGGGACCTGTTGCTAAGGGCCGAGAGACCGGTTGTTAAGGGCCGAGGGACTGGTTGCTAAGGGCCGAGGGACTGGTTGCCAAGGGACTGGATGCTAAGAGCAAAATAACCGGTGACTGAGGGCTAAGGATCGGGCAGCTGATTGTCAAGGGACTTTTCACTGAGGGCCAAAGCACAGGTTGGTAAAGGCCAAATGTTGGTTGCTGTGAGCCAAGGAACCAGTTGCTAAGGGCGAAAAGACTGGTGGTTCAGGGTGAAGGGACCGGCGGCTGACGGAAAACAGCTTGTTGCTGAGGGCAAAGCAATGGTGGATCAGGGCCAAGGGACTGGTTGCTTAGAGCCAAGGGTTGGGTTCTGAGGGCCAAGCGACCAGTTGCCGAGGGACTTGGTACTGGTGACAGAGAGCCAAACAACCAGTTGCCAAGGGTGTACAGACTGGTTGCTAAGGTCCAACAGAACAGTTGTTAAGGGCCAAGAGCCTAGTTGCTAAGGGCCAAGGGAGCGGTTGGTAAGGGCCAATGGACTTTTTGTTAAGGGGCAAGTGCCTTGCTGTTAGGAACGAAACGATAAATACGTGGATTGAACAGTGGTGCAGCAGGGAGGGATTCAAATTCCTGGGGCATTGGAACCGGTTCTGGGGGAGGTGGGACCAGTACAAACCGGACGGTCTGCACCTGGGCAGGACTGGAACCAATTTCCTCGGGGGAGATTTTGCTAGTGCTGTTGGGGAGGAGTTAAACTAATATGGCAGGGGGATGGAAACCAATGCAGGGAGACAGAGGGCAACAAAAAAGGAGGCAAAAGCAAAAGACAGAAAGGAGATGAGGAAAAGTGGAGGGCAGAGAAACTCAAGAAAAAGAACAAAAAGGGCCACTGTACAGCAAAATTCTAAAAGGACAAAGGGTTTTAAAAAAAACAAGTCTGAAGACTTTGTGTCTTAATGCAAGGAATATCCGTAATAAGGTGGATGAATTAAGTGTGCAAATAGATGTTAACAAATATGGTGTGATTTGGATTACGCAGACCTGGCTCCAGGATGATCAGGGCTGGGAATTCAACATCCATGGGTATTCAACATTCAGGAAGGATAGAATAAAAGGAAAAGGAGGTGGTGCAGCATTGCTGGTTAAAGAGGAGATTAATGCAATAGTTAGGAAAGACATTAGCTTGGATGATGTTGAATCTATATGGGTACAGCTGCAGAACACCAAAGGACAAAAAACGTCAGTGGGAGTAGTGTACAGACCTCCAAACAGTATTAGTGATGTTGGGAAGGGCATCAAACAGGAAATTAGGGGTGCATGCAATAAAGGTGAAGCAGTTATAATGGATGACTTTAATATGCACACAGATTGGGCTAGCCAAACTGGAAGCAATACGGTGGAGGAGGATTTCCTGGAGTGCATAAGGGATGGTTTTCTAGACCAATATGTCGAGGAACCAACTGGGGGGGAGGCCATCTTAGACTGGGTGTTGTGTAATGAGAGAGGATTAATTAGCAATCTCGTTGTGCGAGGCCCCTTGGGGAAGAGTGACTAAAATATGGTGCAATTCTGCATTAGGATGGAGAATGAAACAGTTAATTCAGAGACCATGGTCCAGAACTTAAGATGGGTAACTTTGAAGGTATGAGGCATGAATTGGCTAGGATAAATTGGCGAATGATACTAAAGGGGTTGACTGTGGATGGAAATGGCAGACATTTAGAGACCGCATGGATGAACTACAACAATTGTACATTCATGTCTGGAGTAAAAATAAAAAAGGGAAGTGGCTCAACCGTGGCTATCAAGGGAAATCAGGGATAGTATTAAAGCCAAGGAATTGGCATACAAATTGGCCAGAAATAGCAGTGAACCTGGGGACTGGGAGAAATTTAGAACTCAGCAGAGGAGGACAAAGGATTTGATTAGGGCAGGGAAAATGGAGGACGAGAAGAACCTTGCAGGGAACATTAAGTCGGACTGCAAAGGTTTCTATTGATATGTAAGGAGAAAAAGGTTAGTAAAGACAAACGTCGGTCCCCTGCATTCAGAATCAGGGGAAGTCATAGCGGGGAACAAAGAAATGGCGGACCAATAAACAAGTACTTTATTTCGGTATTCACAAAGGAGGACACTAACAACATTCCGGATATAAAAGGGGTCAGAGGCTCTAGTAAGGAGGAGGAACTGAGGGAAATCCTTATTAGTTGGGAAATTGTGTTGGGGAAATTAATGGGATTGAAGGCCGATAACTCCCCAGGGCCAGATGGACTGCATCCCAGAGTACTTAAGGAGGTGGCCTTGGAAATAGCGGATGCATTGACAGTCATTTTCCAACATTCCATTGACTCTGGATCAGTTCCTATCGAGTGGAGGGTAGCCAATGTAACCCCACTTTTTAAAAAAGGAGGGAGAGAGAAAACAGGGAATTATTGACCGGTCAGCCTGACCTCAGTAGTGGGCAAAATGATGGAATCAATTATTAAGGATGTCATAGCAGCGCATTTGGAAAGAGGTGACATGATACGTCCAAGTCAGCATGGATTTGTGAAAGGGAAATCACGCTTGACAAATCTTATGTAATTTTTTGAGGATGTTTCCAGTAAAGTGGACAAGGGAGAACCAGTTGATTTGGTATATTTGGACTTTCAGAAGGCTTTCGACAAGGTCCCATGCAAGAGATTAATGTGCAAAGTCAAAGCACATGGGATTGGGGGTAGTGTACTGACATGGATTGAGAACTGGTTGTCAGACAGGAAGCAAAGAGTAGGAGTAAATGGGTACTTTTCAGAATGGCAGGCAGTGACTAGTGGGGTACCGCAAGGTTCTGTGCTGGGGCCCCAGCTGTTTACATTGTACATTAATGATTTAGACGAGGGGATTAAATGTAGTATCTCTAAGTTTGCGGATGACACTAAGTTGGGTGGCAGTGTGAGCTGCGAGGAGGATGCTATGAGGATGCAGAGTGACTTGGATAGGTTAGGTGAGTGGGCAAATGCATGGAAGATGAAGTATAATGTGGATAAATGTGAGGTTATCCACTTTGGTGGTAAAAACAGAGAGCCAGACTATTATCTGAATGGTGACAGATTAGGAAAAGGGAAGGTGCAACGAGACCTGATTGTCATGTTACATCAGTCATTGAAGGTTGACATGCAGGTACAGCAGGCGGTTAAGAAAGCAAATGGCATGTTGGCCTTCATAGCGCGGGGATTTGAGTGCAGGGGCAGGGAGGTGTTGCTACAGTTGTACGGGGCCTTGGTGAGACCACACCTGAGTATTGTGTGCAGTTTTGGTCTCCTAACTTGAGGAAGGACATTCTTGCTATTGAGGGAGTGCAGCGAAGGTTCACCAGACTGATTCCTGGGATGGTGGGACTGACCTATCAAGAAAGACTGGATCAACTGGGCTTGTATTCACTGGAGTTCAGAAGATTGAGAGGGGACCTCATAGACATGTTTAAAACTCTGACGGGTTTAGACAGGTTAGATGCAGGAAGAATGTTCCCGATGTTGGGGAAGTCCAGAACCAGGGGTCACAGTCCAAGGATTAGGGGTAAGCCATTTAGGACCGAGATGAGGAGAAATTTCTTCACCCAGAGAGTGGTGAACCTGTGGAATTCTCTACCACAGAAAGTTGTTGAGGCCAATTCACTAATTATATTCAAAAGGGAGTTAGATGAAGTCCTTACTACTAGGGGGATCAAGGTGTATGGCGAGAAAGCAGGAAGGGTGTACTGAAGTTGCATGTACAGCCATGAAGTCATTGAATGGCGGCACGGGCTAGAAGGGCCGAATGGCCTACTCCTGCACCTATTTTCTATGTTTCTATGTTTCTATGTTTCTATGACTGCTGGCTGAGGGCTCACGATCTGGTGGCTGCGCGTGAAGGGACTGGTGGCTGAGGGCCAAGTGCCTTGCTGCTAAGAGCGAAACAACCAGTGGCTGAGAGCTGAGCTCCGGTTGCTCAGGGCGAAGAGTCCAGTGGCTGAGGGCGAAGAGACTGGTTGCTAAGTGGCAAGTATTGGCTGCTAACGGCCTAAGGACCTGTTGCTAATGGCCAAGGGACCGGCTGCTCAGGGGTGAGGGAATAGTTGCTAAGGGCCAAGGGACTGGTTGCTAAGGGCTAAGGGACTGGTTGCTAAGGGCCAAGGGACCAGTTGCTGAGGGCCAAGGGACCAGTTGCTAAGGGCCAAGGGACCAGTTGCTCAGGGCCAAGGGACCAGTGCTAAGGGCTAAGGGACCCGTTCCTTAGACTCAAGGGACTGGTTGCTGAGAACCAAAGGACCGGTTGTTGAGGGCCAAGGGACCAGATGCTGAGGGCTAAGGACGGTTGCTCAGGGAGATGGAACCGGTTGATCCGTGGCAAGGGACCGTTTGTTCAGGGCCAAGTGAACGGTTGCTGAGGTCATGGAACCGGTTGCTGAGTGCCAAGGAACCGGATGCTAAGAGCAAAACAACAGGTGATTGACGCTAAGGACCAGGCGGCTGAATGTCAAGGGACTTGTCACTGAGGGCCAAAGCACCTGTTGCTAAGGGCCAAATGTTGGTTGCTGGAGGCCAAGGAACCAGTTGCTAAGGGCGAATGGATTTGTTGCTCAGGGCGAAGGAACCGGTGGCTGAGGGCCAAGAGACCGGTTGCTCAGGACAAAGGACCTGTTGCTTAGGGCCAAGGGACCAGTATCCTCAGGCAAAGGTATTGGTTGCGAAGCAGCAAGGACCAGTTGCTAAGGCCAAGGGACCCGCTGCTCAGGTTGAAGTGACCCGTTGCTAAGGGCCAAGAGGCTGATTGCTAAGTGCCAAATGACCATTTGCTAAGGGCCAAATGACCAGTTCCACAGACCAAATGATCAGCTGGCCAAGGGACTGGTTGCTGAGGGCCAAGGGACTGGTGGCTGAGGGCCAATGGACTGGTGGCTGAGGGCCAGGGGACTGGTGACTGAGAGCCAAGGGACTGCTGGCTGAGGGCCAAGTGAATGATTGCTGAGGGCCTTGGCACTGGTGGCAGAGTGCCAAGAGACCGGTTGCTAAGGGCTGAGAGACAAGTTGCGAGGGTAAAGAGAGCAGTTGCTAAAGGCCAAGGGCCTGGTTGCTATGTGCCAAGGGCCTGGTTGCTTAGGTCCAAGCGACCAGTTGCTCAGGCCAATGGAGCTGTTGGTAAAGGCCAAGGGACTGGTGGCTGAGGAGCCAAGAGACTGGTGGCTGAGGGCAAAACTGCTGGATGCTGAGGGCAAAGCCATGGTGGTTCAGGGCCAAGGCACCGGTTGCTTAGACCTAATGGTTGGGTGCTAATGCCCAAGTGAATGGTTGCCGAAGGCCTTGGCACTGATGGCAGAGTGCCAAGAGACTGATTGCTATGGGCCGAGAGACTATTTGCTAAGGGCCGAGGTTACTGTTGCAACAGGACAAGGGCCTGGTTGCTAAGGGCCAAAGGCCTGCTTGCGAAGGGCCAAGGGACTGAATTGCGAAGGGCCAAGGGACCAGTTGCTAAGGGTCAAGGGACCAGTTGCTAAGGGCCAAGGGACCAGTTGCTAAGGGCCAAGGGACCAGTTGCTAAGGGCCAAGGGACGAGTTGCTAAGGGCCAAGGGACCAGTTGCTAAGGGCCAAGGGACCAGTTGCTAAGGGCCAAGGGACGAGTTGCTAAGGTCCAACGGACGATTTGCTAAAGGCCAAGGGACCAGTTGCTAAGGGCCAAGGGACCAGTTGCTAAGGGCCAAGGGACCAGTAGCTAAGTGCCAAGGGGCCAGTTGCTAAGGGCCAAGGGACCAGTTGCTAAGGGCCAAAGGGACCAGTTGCTAAGGGCCAAGGGACCAGTTGCTAAGGGCCAAGGGCCCAGTTGCTAAGGGATATGGGACGAGTTGCTAAGGGCCAAGAGACCAGTTGCTAAGGGCCAAGGGACCAGTTGCTAAGGGCCAAGGGACCAGTTGCTAAGGGATATGGGACCAGTTGCTAACGGCCAAGGGACCAGTTGCTAAGGGCCAAGGGACCAGTTGTTAAGGGCCAAGGGACCAGTTGCTAAGGGATATGGGACCAGTTGCTAAGGGCCAAGGGACCAGTTGCTAAGGGTCAAGGGACCAGTTGCTAATGGCCAAGGACCAGTTGCTAAGGGATATGGGACCAGTTGCTAAGGGCCAAGGGACCAGTTGCTGAGGGCCAAGGGACCAGATGCTAAGGGCCAAGGGACCAGTTGCTAAGGGCCAAGGACCAGTTGCTAAGGGCCAAGGGACCAGTTGCTAAGGGCTATGGGACCAGTTGCTAAGGGCCAAGGACCAGTTGCTAAGGGCTATGGGACCAGTTGCTAAGGGCAAAGGATCAGTTGCTAAGGGCCAAGAGACCAGTTGCTAAGGGCCAAGGGACCAGTTGCTAAGGGCCAAGGGAGCAGTTGCTAAGGGCCAAGGGACCAGTCGCTAAGCGCCAAGGGACCAGTTGCTAAGTGCTATGGGACTGGTGATTGAAGGTCAAGGGACTGGATCCTGAGGGCCAAAAGACTGTCTGCTAAGGCCCAAATGACCGGTGGCTGAGGGTCAGGGGCCCGGTTGATGAGGGCCACGGGACCGGTTGATGAGGGCCACGGGACCGGTTGATGAGGGCCACGGGACCGGTTGATGAGGGCCAGGGGACCGGTTGATGAAGCCCAAATGACCGGTGGCTGAGGGCCAGGGGCCCGGTTGATGAGGGCCAGGGGACCGGTTGATGAGGGCCACGGGACCGGTTGATGAGGGCCAGGGGACCGGTTGATGAATGCCAGGGGACCGGTTGATGAGGGCCACGGGACCGGTTGCTGAGGGCCACGGGACCGGTTGCGGAGGACAAAGGGAATGGTGGCTGAGGGCTTAGGGAACGGTGGCTGAGGGATAAGCCATGGTGGTTCAGGGCCAAGGGACTGTTTGCTTAGATGCAATAAGTGGGTGCCAAGGCCCAAGTGACTGGTTGCTGAGATCCTTGGCACTGGTGGCAGAGGGCCAAGGTTCCAATTGCTAAGGGAATAGAGACTAGTTGCTAAGGGCCAAGGGATCAGTTGCTAATGGCCAAGGGACCAGTTGCTAAGGGCCAACGATCAGTTGCTAAGGGCCAAGGGACTGGTTCGTAAGGCCCAAGTGCCTTGCTGCTAGAAGCAAAAGGACCGGTGGCTGAGGGCTAAGGATCGGGTGGCTGAGCATGAAGTTTCTGGTGGCTGAGGGCCAAGGCACCGGTTGCGAAGAGCCAAGTGTTGGTTGCTATGGAGCAACGGACCAGTTGCTATGGGGCAACGGACTGGTTGCTAAGGGCCAAGTGCCTTGCTGCTTCGAGCGAAACGACCAGTGGCTGAGGGCTAAGTGGCAAGTGTTGGCTGCTAACTGACAAGAGAACGGTTGCTAAGGGACAAGGGACCGTTTTCTTAGCATCAAGAGACCGGTTGCTATGGACCAAGGGACCGGTTGCTAAGAGCCAAGGGACCGGTTGCTAAGAGCCAAGGGACCAGTGGCTAAACAAAGAAACATGGAAAATAGGTGCAGGAGTAGGCCATTCGGCCCTTCGAGCCTGCACTACCATTCAATATGATCATGGCAGATCATACAACCTCAGTACCCCACCCCTGCCTTGCCTCCATATCCCCTGATCTTTTATCCGTAAAGGTGACATCTATCTCCCTTTTGAATATGCCCAACGAACTGGACTCAACAACTTTCTATCGTAGAGAATTCCACAGATTCACAACTCTCTGGGTGAAAAAGTCTCTCCTCATCTCGGTCCTATATGGCTTACCCCTTATCTTTAGAGTGTGACCCCTGGTTCTGGACTTCCCCAACATCGGCAACATTCTTCCTGCATCTAACCTGTCCAGTCCCATCAGAATGTTAAAAGTTTCTTTGAGATCACCTGTCATTCTTCTAAATTTCAGTGAGTATAAGCCGAGTCGATCAATTCTTTCCTCATATGTCAGTCCTGCCATCCCGGGAATCAGTCTGGTGAACCTTCGCTGCACTCCCTCAAAAGCAAGCATGTCCTTACTAAGAATAGGAGACCACAACTGAACACAATACTCAAGGTGTGGTCTCACCAAGGCCCTGTGCAACTGCAGTAAGACCGCCCTGCTACATTACTCAAATCCCCTCGCTATGAATTACTACCTGTTGTACCTGCATGCCTACCTTCAATGACTGATGTACCATGACACCCAAGTCTCTTTGCACCTCCCCTTTTACTAATCTGTCACCATTCAGATAATTATCTGCCGTCCTGTTATTGCTACCAAAGTGAATAACCTCACATTTATCCACATTATACTGCATAAGGGCCAAGGGACCGGCTGCTAAGGGCCATGGGACTGGTTGCTAAGGACCAAGGAACTGGTTGCTAAGGGCCAAGGAACGGGTTGCGAAGGACCAAGGATCGGGCGGCTGAGTGTCAAGCAACTTGTCACTAAGTGTTAGGGCATCGGTTCCTTAGGGCCAAGGGACAGGTTGCTAATGAGAATGTGTAAAGAAGTGTTGTGAATGTGGTCGATGGATAGAGAATGTGGCAAAAGGATGGAGATAGGGAATCATGGGAAAATAGCTAAAGAAATGTCAAGATGCAGACAACTGCAGAATCAACAGAAAAGAAAGGGGTTACCAAGAGTTGAGGTTGAGGTTAAACACGGGTCATGAGAAAGACGCAAGGCGGCACAAAGAAAGAAAGCAATCCGAGATAGGGGGAGAAAAGTCATGGCTTTTTCTGATAAGGAGGAAGGGAAACTAATTAGGCTCTTTACTGATAAAGGAAGACAGTGTAGCAAAGCTATAACTAACCTGACCCTGATACAGGCCCTAATTGGGAGACTTTCTTGCCTGCTATTGGACGTACTCGGGGGGAGGGGGTGGGAGGCAGAAAGGGATTGTATAGACCAAGTGCTAATCAAATGTGTTCTGTTTTGAAAATGTATAACTACTGTGCTTTTCGCGCTGTAAAGGAGCTTGTCCAGGGATAGGTAAACAGGCTCTGATTGAGAGTGTCCCTTTGTCTTGACAAGTCCCGGCCGGGATTAGAATCTTCAATGAAGGTCTTTTACACAAAAGGCAAAGAGGTGTTCGCGTCTGTGTATTCGCTGAACCAGATTGAGGGAACAAGAATCCGTATTAACACTAAGGGCCAAGTTTCTTGTTGCTAAGAGCGAAACGCCCAGTGGCTGAGGGCTAAGGGCCGGTTGCTCAGGGCGAAGGGACCTGATGCTAAGTGGCAAGTGTTGGCTGCTAACCGCCAAGGGGCTGGTTGCGGAGGGCCACTGGGCTGGTTGCTGAGGGCCAAGTTGCTGAGGGCCAAGTTGCTGAGGACTAACGGACCTGTGACTGAGGGACCGGTTGCTGAGGGCCAAGGGTTGTCTGCTAAGCGGCAAGGGGCTGGTTGCGGAGGGTCAAGGGGCTGGTTGCTGAGGGCCAAGTTGCTGAGGGCCAAGTTGCTGAGGGCCAATGGACCTGTGACTAAGGGACCGGTTGCTGAGGGCCAAGGGTTGTCTGCTAAGCGGCAAGGGTCCGGTTGTTGAGCGGCAATGGACCAGCTGCTGAGGGCTAAGCGACTTGTTGCCGAGGCCATGGGACTGGTGGCTGAGGGCCATGGGATTGTCTGCTAAGGTCCACGGGACCGGTTGCTAAGGACCAAAGGACCGGTTGTAGAGGGCCAAGTTACTGGTGGCTGAGGGCAAAGCGATGGTGGTAGAGGACGACGAGACCAGTTGCTTTGAGCCAAGGGACCGCTTGCCAAGGGCCAAGGGACTGGTTGCTAAGGGCCAAGGGACCGGTTTTTAAAGGACAAGAGACAGGTTGTTGAGGGGAAAATAACCGGTGACTGAGGGCCAAGGGGCTGGTGGCTGAGGGCCAAAGCACCAGTTGCTAAGGGCCAAGTGTTGGTTGCTGTGGGCCAAGGGAGTCTCTGCTAAGGGCCAAAGGACCGGTTGCTTGTGGCCAAGAAACCGTTTGCTAAGGGCCATGTGACGGTTTGCTAAGGGCCAATTGACTGGTGGCTGACGGCCAAGAGACCTGTTGCTAAGGGCCAAGGTGCCAATTGCTAAGGGCCAAGAGACCAGTCGCTAAGGTCCAAGGGGCCAATTGCTGAGGGCCATGGGACCGGTTGCCGAGGGCTTTAGGACCGGTTGTCAAGGGCCATGGGACTGGTGGTTGAGGGCCAGGGGACTGGCTGCTAAGGGCCAAGAGACCGATTGCTAATGGCCAAGGGAACGGTTGGTATGGTCCAAGTGCTTGCTGCTAGGAGCGAAACGACTGGTAGCTGAGGGCTAAGGATCGGGTGGCTGAGCGTGAAGGGACTAGTGGCTGAGGGTCAAGTGTTGGTGAATGTGAGCAAAGGGACCAGTTGCTAAGGGCCAGGTGCCTTGTTGCTGAGAGCGAAATAACCGGTGGCGAGGGCTAAGGGACCAGTGACTGAGGGCCAAGTTGCAGAGGGTCATTGGACGTTTGGCTAAGGAACCGGTTGCAAACGGCAAAGGGTCATAGAAACATAGAAAATAGGTGCAGGAATAGGCCATTCGGCCTTTCGGGCCTGCAGCACCACTTAATATTATCTTGGCTGATCATGCAACTTCAGTACTCATTCCTGATTTCTCTCCTAACCCCTTGATTCCTTTAGCCGAAAGGGCCACATCCAACTCCCTTTTCAATATATCGAACAAACTGGCCTGAATAACTTTTATTGCGAGAGAATTCCACAGGTTCACATTTATCTGAGTGAAGAAGATTTTCCTCATCTCGGTCCGAAATGGCTTACCCCTTATCCTTAGACAGTGTCCCCTGGTTCTGGACGTCCACAACATCGGAAACATTCTTCCTGCGTCTAACCTGTCCAATCTCGTCAGAATATTATATGTTTCTATGAGATCCCCTCTCATTCTTCCAAATTCCAGCGAATATAAGCCCAGTCGATCCAGTCTTTCTTTATATTTTAATCCAGTCATCCCGGGAATCAGTCTGGTGAACCTTCACTGCACTCCGTCAATAGCAAGAATGTCATTCCTCATATTAGGAGACCAACACTGTACACAATATACAAGGTGTGGCCCTGTACAACTGCAGTAAGACCTCACTGTTCCTTTACTCAATTCATCTCGCCATTTGCCTCCTTCACCGCCTGCTGTACCTGTATGTCAACTTTCAATGACTGATGTCCCATGACACCCAGGTCTCGTTGCACCTCCCATTTTCCTAATCTATCACCATTCAGATAATATTCTGCTTTCCTGTTTTTGTCACCAAAGTGATAACTCACATTTATCTACATTATACTGCATCTGCCATGCACTTGCACAATCACCTAACCTGTCCAAGTCAACCTGTAGCCTCTTAGTATCCTCCTCAAAGTTCGCACTAACACCTAGCTCAGTGTCATCTGCAAACTTGGAGATATTACATTCAATTCCTTCATCTAAATCATTAATGTATATTGTAAATAACTCGGGTCCCAGCATTGAACCTTGCGTTACCACAATCGTAACTGCCTGCCTACTCTTTGCTTTCTGTCTGCCAATCAGTTCTCAATCCACGTCAATACTTTACCCCCAATGCCGTGTGCCTAAATTTTGCACACCAATCTCTTGTGTGGGACCTTGTCAAAAGCCTTTTGAAAGTTCGAATACGCCACATCCACTGGTTCTCCATTTTCCACTCTACTAGTTACATCCTGAAAAAATTCTAGAAGATTTGTCAAACATGATTACCCTTTCATAAATCCATGCTAACTTGGACTGATCCTGTCACTGCTTTCCAAACGCGCTGCTATTACATCTTTAATAATTGATTCAAGCATTTTCCCCACTATCAATGTCAGACTCTAATTCCCTGTTTTCTTTTTCCCTCGTTTTTTAAAAAGTGGGGCTACATTAGCTACCCTCCAATCCATAGTAACTGATCCAGAGCCTATCGAATGTTGGAAAATGATCACCAATACATCCACTATTTCTAGGTCCACTTCCTTAAGTGCTCTGGGATGCAGACTATCAGGCCCTCGAGATGTATCAGCCTTCAATCCCATCAATTTCCCTAACATAATTTCCTGACTAATAAGGATTTCCTTCAGCTCCTCCCTCTCGCTAGACCCTCGGTCCCCTAGTATTTCCGGAAGGTTATTTTTGTCTTCCTTCGTGAAGACAGAACAAATGTATTATACTTTATAATATAAATTCACCTGAATCTGACTGCAAAGGATCTACATTTGTCTTTACTTATCTTTTTCTCTTCACATAACTATAGAAGCTTTTGCAGTCAGTTTTTATGTTCCCGGCAAGCTTCCGCTCATACTCTATTTTCCCCTGATAATTAAAGCCTTTGTCCTCCTCTGCTGCATTCAAAATTTATACCAGTCCTCAGGTTTGCTGCTTTTTCTGGCCAATTTATATGCTTCTTCCTTGGATTTAACACTATCCTTAATTTCCACTGTCAGCCACGGTTTAGCAACCTTCGCCGTTTTATTTTTACTCCAGACAGGGATGTACAATTGTTGAAGTTCATCCATGTGATCTTTAAATGTTTACCATTACCTATCCACTCTCAACCCTTTAAGTATTATTTGCTAGTTTATTCTAGCCAATTCACGCCTCATACCATCGAAGTTACCATTCCTTAAGTTCAGGGCCATCGTCTCTGAATTAACTGTGTCACTCTACATCTTAATAAAGAATGCTACCATATTATGGTCACTCTTCCCCAAGGAGCCTCGCACAACAAGATTGCTAATTAGTCCCTTCTCATTACATATCACCCAGTCTAGGATGGCCAGCCCTCTAGTTGGTTCCTGGACATATTGGTCTAGAAAACCATCCATAATACACTCCAGGAGATCCTCCTCCACCGCATTGCTACCAGTTTGGTTAGCCCAATCAATATGTAGATTAAAGTCGCCCATGATAACTGTTGTACCTTTATTGCACGCATCCCTAATTTCTTGTTTGATGCTGTCCCCAACCTCACTACTACTGTTTGGTGGTCTGTACATAACTCCCGCTAGCATTTTCAGCCCTTTGGATTTCCGCAGCTCCACATACTGATTCCACTTCATCCAAGGTAATGTCCTTCCATACTATTGCATTTATTTCCTCTTTAACCAGCAATGCCACCCTCCCTCCTTTTCCTTTCTGTCTATCCTACCGTAATGTTGAATATACCTTTATGTTGAGTTCCCAGTCGTGGCCATCCTGGAGCCATGTCTCCGTGATGGCATTTACATCATATCCATTAACTACTATCTGTACAATTAATTATTCCACCTTATTCTGAATACTCCTCGCATTGAGGCACAGAGCCTTCGCTTGTCTTTTTAACACAATTGGTCATTTAGAATTTGGATGTACTGTGGCCCTTTTTGCTTTTTGCCATAGGTTTCTCTGCCCTCCACTTTTACTTTTTTTCTTTCGATCTTTTACTGCTGCACCCATTCTGCTTCACTCTGTTTCCCTGCACAGAGTCCCATCCCCCTGCCATGTTAGTTTAATCCTCCCCAACAGCACCAGCAAACACTCCCCCAGGACATTGGTTCCGGTCCTGCCTTGGTGCAGACCGTTCGGTTTCTACTGGTCCCACCTCCCCCAGAACCGGTTCCAATGCCCCGGACTTTGAATCCCTCCCTTCTGCACCACTCCTCAAGCCACGTATTCATCTGAGCTATCTTGCGATTCCTACTCTGACTTGCGCGTGACACTGGTAGCAATCCCGGGTTTACTACTTTTTAGGTCCTACTTTTTAATTTAGCTCCTAGCTCCCTAAATTCCTCTTGTAGCACCTCATCCCGTTTATTACCTATATCGTTGGTACCTATATGCCCCACGACAACTGGCTGTTCATCCTCTTCCTTAAAAATGTCCTGCACCCGCTCTGAGACATCTTTGACCCTTGCACCAGGGAGGCAACATATCATGCTGGAGTCTCGGTTGCGGCCGCAGAATCGTCTATCTATTCCCCTTACGATAGAATCCCCTACCACTATAGCTCTCCCACTCTTTTTCCTGCCCTCCTGTGCAGCAGAGCCACCCACGGTGCCATGAACTTGGCGGCTGCTACTCTCCCCTGATGAGTCATCCCCCTAAAGAGTACCCAAAGCGGTGTATCTGTTTTGCAGGGGGATGACCACAGGGGACCCCTGCACTACCTTCCTTCCGCTGCTCTTCCTGTTGGTCACCCATCCCCTATCTGGATGTGTACCCATTACCTGCGGTAAGACCAACTCCCATTCATTCACACAACAAACTATTGGTCTCAAGTGAACTGATTTTAAATTCAATTTTGAAACTTTTAGCCGAGTTCGAATAGAAGTGATTTTCTTGATAAATATTAGGTTCGACAGAAACAAATATTAAAATGGGGCAGTGTTACTGTTTTTCTGAAGATTGGCTCATTGGACGGACGTTGGCTGGAATGCATTGAACTTGCGGCTCCATCA
This sequence comes from Pristiophorus japonicus, assembly GCF_044704955.1. Taxonomy (NCBI): domain Eukaryota; kingdom Metazoa; phylum Chordata; class Chondrichthyes; family Pristiophoridae; genus Pristiophorus; species Pristiophorus japonicus. The sequence goes on from NW_027252779.1 coordinate 14,296,406, forward strand.
GAGAGGCTGTGGGTGGCTATTAAAAGAGCCGTTGTGTTATCTGTGTTTTTTTGTCTGTACATTGTGCAGATTTATTGGAGCTGGAATACTCGGTCACCCGGTGCTTGGCCAGCTCCCCGGGCAGCACCAGACTCACGGCGGTCTGGATGTGTGGACACAATCCGCACACTCCAAACTATTAGAGGTTGTTTCCATTTACAGGCTGAAAGTGCGTGCTGCAACACGTGACAATCATTCAGCAGAAACCATTTCAAATTCGACAGAGGTACCTCAGAACCATGTTTATGTTCACCTTAAAACCATTGCAAAATATCTTATTGGTCCGGCTGAAAACTCAAAACAACCGTTAAAAGTAGGACGCGCACACCCGATTTTAGTGTGAACAGTGGGGTTAATCAGAGCCGCTGTCGCTCTGGTACGGCGTGTCAATGGGATTCCTTGGTCAGTGTAGGATAGTTACTGTGTCTGTCCTTCCCTGATACAGTGTGTAAGTGGCATTCCTTGGAAAGTGTAAGATAGTTACTGTGTCTGTCCTTCCCTGATACAGTGTGTCAGTGGGATTCCTTGGTCAGTGTAGGATAGTTACTGTGTCTCTCATTCCCTGGTACAGTGTGTCAGTGGCATTTCTTGGTCAGTGTAGGTTAGTTACTGTATCTGTCCTTCCCTGATACAGTGTGTCAATGGGATTCCTTGGTCAGTGTAGGATAGTTACTGTGTCTGTCCTTCCCTGATACAGTGTGTCAGTGGGATTCCTTGGTCAGTGTAGGATAGTTACTGTGTCTGTCCTTCCCTGATACAGTGTGTCAGTGGGATTCCTTGATCAGTGTAGGATAGTTACTGTGTCTGTCCTTCCCTGGTACAGTGTGTCAGTGGCATTTCTTGGTCAGTGTAGGTTAGTTACTCTATCTGTCCTTCCCTGATACAGTGTGTCAATGGGATTCCTTGGTCAGTGTAGGATAGTTACCGTGTCTGTCCTTCCCTGGTGCAGTGTGTCAGTGGCATTTCTTGGTCAGTGTAGGTTAGTTACTCTATCTGTCCTTCCCTGATACAGTGTGTCAATGGGAATCCTTGGTCAGTGTAGGATAGTTACTGTGTCTGTCCTTCCCTGATACAGTGTGTCAATGGGATTCCTTGGTAAGTGTAGTATAGTTACTGTGTCTGTCCTTCCCTGATACAGCGTGTCAATGGGATTCCTTGGTCAGTGTAGGTTAGTTACTGTGTCTGTCCTTCCCTGATACAGTGTGTCAGTGGGATTCCTTGGTCAGTGTAGGATAGTTACTGTATCTGACCTTCCCTGATACAGTGTGTCAGTGGGATTCCTTGGTGAGTGCAGGATAGTTACTGTGTCTGTCCTTCCCTGATACAGTGTGTCAGTGGGATTCCTTGGTCAGTGTAGGAGAGTTACTGTATCTGTCCTTCCCTGATACAGTGTGTCAGTGGGATTCCTTGGTCTAGGTAGGATATTTACTGTATATGTCCTTCCCTGATACAGTGTGTCAGTGGGATTCCTTGGTCAGTGTAGGATAGTTACTGTGTCTGTCCTTCCCTGATACAGTGTGTCAGTGGGATTCCTTGGTCAGTGTAGGATAGTTACTGTGTCTGTCCTTCCCTGATACAGTGTGTAAGTGGGATTCCTTGGTCAGTGAAGGATAGTTACTGTATCTATCCTTCCCTGATACAGTGTGTCAGTGGGATTCCATGATCAGTGTAGGATAGTTACTGTGTCTGTCCTTCCCTGATACAGTGTGTCAATGGGATTCCTTGGTCAGTGTAGGTTAGTTACTGTATCTGTCCTTCCCTGATACAGTGTGTCAGTGGGATTACTTGGTCAGTGTCGGTTAGTTACTGTATCTGTCCTTCCCTGATACAGTGTGTCAGTGGGATTACTTGGTCAGTGTAGGTTAGTTACTGTATCTGTCCTTCCCTGATAAAGTGTGTAAGTGGGATTACTTGGTCAGTGTAGGTTAGTTACTGTATCTGTCCTTGCATGATACAGTGCGTCAGTGGGATTATTGGTCAGTGCAGGTTAGTTACTGTATCTGTCCTTACATGATACAGTGTGTCAGTGGGATTACTTGGTCAGTGTAGGTTAGTTACTGTATCTGTCCTTCCCTGATACAGTGTGTCAGTGGTATTCCTTGGTCAGTGTAGGATAGTTACTGTGTCTGTCCTTCCCTGATACAGTATGTCAGTGGGATTCCTTCGTCAGTGTAGGATAGTTACTGTGTCTGTCCTTCCCTGATACAGTGTGTCAGTGGGATTCCTTGGTCAGTGTAGGATAGTTACTGTGTCTGTCCTTCCCTGATACAGTGTGTCAGTGGGATTCCTTGGTCAGTGTAGGAAATTTACTGCATATGTCCTTCCCTGATACAGTGTGTCAATGGGATTCCTTGGTCAGTGTAGGATAATTACTGTGTCTGTCCTTCCCTGGTACAGCGTGTCAATGGGATTCCTTGGTCAGTGTAGGTTATTTACTGTGTCTGTCCTTCCCTGATACAGTGTGTCAGTGGGATTCCTTGATCAGTGTAGGTTAGTTACTGTATCTGTCCTTACACGATACAGTCTGTCAGTGGGATTCCTTGGTCAGTGTAGGTTAGTTACTGTATCTGTCCTTCCCTGGTACAGTGTGTCAGTGGGATTCCTTGGTCAGTGTAGGTTAGTTACTGTATCTCTCCTTACACGGTACGGTGTGTCAGTGGGATTCCTTGGTCAGTGTAGGATCTTTACTATATCTGTCCTTCCCTGATACAGTGTGTCAGTGGGATTCCTTGGTCAGTGTAGGTTAGTTACTGTGTCTGTCCTTCCCTGATACAGTGTGTCAGTGGGATTCCTTGGTCAGTGTAGGTTAGTTACTGTGTCTGTCCTTCCGTGCTACAGTTTGTCAGTGGAATTCGTTGGTCAGTGTAGGATATTTACTGCATCTCTCCTTCCCTGATACAATGTGTCAGTGTGATTCCTTGTCAGTGTAGGATATTTACTGCATCTGTCCTTCGCTGATACAGTGTGTCAGTGGGATTCCTTGGTCAGTGTAGGATCGTTACTGTATCTGTCCTTACACGATACAGTGTGTCAGTGTGGGATAGGCAGGGGATTGTAGGATAGACACTGCCCGTCACTCACTGGTACAGCGTTTCAGTGTGGAGTTTACTGGTCAGTGTAGGATAGCTATTGTCTCTCTCAAACTCTAGTACAGTGTCAGCGTGTTATGGACAGGGGAGTATAGGAGTAGACACACTTTCACTCTCTGGTACTGTGTGTCACTGCGGGAATGACTGCGGAATATGGGATAGCTACTGTACCTGTCATTCTCTGATACTGCTATCAGTGTGGGATATATTTCTTAACATATGTTATCTCTCAGTCTCTGGTACACCGTGAGAGTTGGGCTGTCAGGGGAGTGTTGGATAGATACTGCCTGTAATTCTCTGACACTATGTGGCAGGTGAGTGTTGGATGGATACTGCCTGTCACTCTCTGATACTATATGACAGGTGGGTGTTGGATAGATACTGCCTCTCTCATTCTCTGATACTATATGACAGGTGAGTGATGGATAGATACTGCCTCTCTCATTCTCTGATACTATATGACAGGTGGGTGTTGGATAGATGCTGCCTCTCTCATTATCTGATACTATATGACAGGTGAGTGTTGGATAGATACAGCCTCTCTCATTCGCTGATACTATGTGACAGGTGAGTGTTGGATAGATACTGCCTCTCGCATTCTTTGAATCGATATGACAGATTCTGATTGCCAGGTGAGTGTAGGATAGATACTGACACTTTCAATCCCCGGTGCAGTTTCAGTTTTGACTGACTGGTTATTATAGGACAGATTCTGCTGCTTTCACTATCTGGTCCATTGACAGATAAATATAGAAAACTTATGGTTGGTGTCTGGTACAGGAGTGTGGATTTTACACTGTATTTGTCCTTTTCTGGCATCTGAATGTGGCGTAGCTCTGTATCTGTCAGTGTCGGATATTAGAGTGTTGGTTTTATTCTGAACCTGCGAATTTCTGCTAATTGCGTGCTGGTTTCAGTATATCTCAATGCTTGGTGTCTGAGTGTGTGGTTTACTCTGTATCTGTCCATCGCTAGGATGTAAATCTGGGCTCTACACTCTACCCGTCACTCTCTATTTGTGTTCGCATTGTTTTACTCTGTACCGATCAATTTCTAAACTCAGTATTCGTTTCAGCTTCCAACTATCAATTTCTCTTATGTAAGAGAGGCTTTATTCTGAATCTGTCAGCATGAGGCATTGTAGGCAGTGTCGGTGGAAACCATGAAATTACTAATATTGCCAGATAAATTTAATGGGCAAAAGTGTAGCAAATGGATTTCAACATAAAATTTAGGAACTAACATGATAAGTTTGATCTGGGATAATTGTGATCCATAGAACATTAAGAAGCCCTTTCACAGATACTGTGAGTGGCTCTGAAAAGAGCCTTTGAATTATTAAATTAAATCCCGTCTGCTTTACTTGCTCTTGGACGCACTGGTGGTTTTCTTGGGCAGCAGCGCAGCCTGGATATTAGGCAGCACCCTGCCCTGAGCGATGGTCACCTTTCCCAGCATCCTCGTTGCGATGGCCAGCTGCAGGTGTCTGGGGATGGTGCGGGTCTTCTTGTTGTCGCGGACCGCGTTGCCGGCCAGCTCCAGGATTTCAGCCGGTCAGATACTTGAACACATCAGCCATGTAGACCGGGGCTCCAGCACCCACACGCTCAGCATAGTTCCCCTTCCGCAGGAGCCTGTGAACACGGCCCACAGGGAACTGCAGTCTGGCCCGGGAGGAGCGAAACTTGGCCTTGGCCCGAGCTTTACCACCGGTTTTTCCTCTTCCCGACATTTCCACAATCCACATGTTCAGAGAAAGAATGAGAAACGCCTCCCACATCTGCCTTTGTTATACTTTCTGGAGGAATGTAGGGAGCGAAGTTGTAATTGGTCGCTCTCTGGTGAATTTCATTGGTCTTTTCTGATGTCCAATCAGAACGTGTTTAGCCCGCCAGTGAAAATTTCTCTCCACAAAAGTCAGTCCTCCAAAGATTTAGAAATTCAAAAATAGCCCCAATAATTGTTAAAATTGCGGATTATTTTAGTAACTTCACTTTTAGCCAAATTTTCCAAACACTTTTTGTTTCCTTTTGTCGGAATCCATATTTCCATTGCAAATTCCAGGCTGTTACTTTCAGGATTAAATTCGGGTACTATTTCAAACTGTCTGTAATGGACGGGAATCAATCCCCACTGATTCTGTAATGGGACACATTGCATCTCAATCTTTGTAAAACTGGAGATTCATAGATTATCGATCGATCCCCCGCACAGGCGGCAACGAGACAAGAACTGGGAGTCCCTCTGTGAAAAGAGAAGAGGGACAGAGCAATAAAACTGCCTTGTTCTGGTCTCTGTAAGAACTCCCATTCTGGGTTGTTACACTCTGATTCTAGGATTAATAAACGGTTTGACCCCTTAGTAGATGTTTTTTTGAATTGAAAAGTGCGCGAGAGAGAACGAGGGAGCTATAGTCTGGGTCTCACCCCGAAAATGGAGTATGAGAAGAAGCTTGCAGGGAACATTAAGACGGATTGCAAACGCTTCTCTCGATATGTAAAGAGAAAAAGGTTAGTAAAGACAAACGTAGGTCCCCTGCAGTCAGAATCAGGGGAAGTCATAACTGGGAACAAAGAAATGGCGGACCAATTGAACAAGTACTTTGGTTCGGTATACACTAAGGAGGACACTAACAACATTCTGGATATAAGAAGGGTCAGCGGATCTAGTAAGGAGGAGGAACTGAGGGAAATCGTTATTAGTCGGGAAATTGTGTTGGGGAAATTGATGGGATTGAAGGCCAATAAATCTCCAGGGCCTGATGGACTGCACCCCAGAGTACTTAAGGAGGTGGCCTTGGAAATAGCGGATGCATTGACAGTCATTTTCCTACATGCCATTGACTCTGGATCAGTTCCTATCGAGTGGAGGGTAGCCAATGTAACCCCACTTTTTAAAAAAGGAGGGAGAGAGAAAACAGGGAATTATAGACCGGTCAGCCTGACATCGATAGTGGGTAAGCTGATGGAATCAATTATTAAGCATATCATAGCAGCGCATTTGGAAAGAGGTGACATGATAGGTCCAAGTCAGCATGGATTTGTGAAAGGGAAATCATGCTTGACAAATCTTCTGGAATTTATTCAGGATGTTTCCAGTAGAGTGGACAATGGAGAACCATTTGATGTGGTATATTTGGACTTTCAGAAGGCTTTCGACAAGGTTCCACACAAGAGATTAATGTGCAAAGTTAAAGCACATGGGATTGGGGTTGTGTGCTGACGTGGATTGAGAAATGGTTGTCAGGCAGGAAGCAAAGAGTAGGAATAAATGGGTACTTTTCAGAATGGCAGGCAGTGACTAGTGGGGTAACGCAAGGTTCTGTGCTGGGGCCCCAGCTGTTTACTTTGTATATTAATGATTTAGACGAGTGGATTAAATGGAGTGTCTGCAAATTTGCGGATGACACTAAGTTGGGTGGCAGTGTGAGCTGCGAGGAGGATGCTCTGAGGCTGCAGAGCGACTTGGATAGGTTAGGTGAGTGGGCAAATGTATGGCAGATGAAGTATAATGTGGATAAATGTGAGGTCGTCCACTTTGGTGGTAAAAACAGAGAGCCAGACTATTATCTGAATGGTGACAGATTAGGAAAAGGGGAGGTGCAACGAGACCTGGGTGTCATGGTACATCAGTCATTGAAGGTTGGCATGCAGGTACAGCAGGCGGTTAAGAAAGCAAATGGCATGTTGGCCTTCATAGCGAGGGGATTTGAGTACAGGGGCAGGGAGGTGTTGCTACAGTTGTACAGGGCCTTGGTGAGGACACACCTGGAGCATTGGTCTGATAACCGGAGGATGGACATTCATGCTATTGAGGGAGTGCAGCTAAGGTTCACCAGACTGATTCCCAGGATGGCGGGACTGACCTATCAAGAAAGACTAAATCAACTTGGCTTGTATTCACTGGAGTTCAGAAGAATGAGTTTAAAATTCTGATGGGTTTAGACAGGTTCGATGCAGGAAGAATGTTCACAATGTTGGGGAAGTCCAGAATCAGGGCACACAGACTAAGGATAAGGGGTAAGCCATTTAGGACCGAAATGAGGAGAAACTTCTTCACCCAGAGAGTGGTGAACCTGTGGAATTCTCTACCACAGAAAGTTGTTGAGGCCAATTCACTAAATATATTCAAAAAGGAGTTAGATGAAGTCCTTACTACTAGAAGGATCAAGGGGTATGGTGAGAAAGCAGGAATGGGGTACTGAAGTTGCATGTTCAGCCATGAACTCATTGAATGGCGGTGCAGGCTAGAAGGGTTGAATGGCCTACCCCTGCACCTATTTTCTATGTTTCTATGTTTTTAAAACAAGTTTCTAATCCGTCGGCAGGCGCTGTAAATGAACGGTTTGAGCACAAAGGGAAAGAGCGACCAGGGACCGTGTTTGCTGTTTCGGGCGGGAAATTAAACAGCGACGCTGAGGTCGAAGCGGACAGTAAAAATGCTTATCTGAAAATCTCAAAACTAAATCTACAGTTGGAACTGCAAAGGTTCTCAGGCATTTGTTAAGGAAATAATTATCGTTAAACGATAAATAAATAAGGGGTTATTGAGAGCGGACCGGGAAATGGCGCTGAATCGATGAACAGATCACTTGTGATCTTATTGAATGGCGGAGCAAGCTCGTGAAGCCAAATGGCCGAATCCTGCTCCTATTCTTTAAAGGATGATGGGTTTGTGCAGATCTTTCAGAGAAGTTGTGAGTGGCTGTTTAATGAGCCGTTGAATTTGGGTTTGAGCTCTCAGGACAGCGGGCAGTCTCACTTGGAGCTGGTGTACTTGGTCCCCACCTTTGTGCCTTCCGACACGGCGTGCTTGGCCAGCTCCCCGGGCAGCAGCAGGCGCACGGTGGCCTGGATCTCCCGGGACTGATGGTGCGTCGCTTGTTGTAATGGGCCAGGCGGGAAGCCTCACCCGTGCTGCGCTCCAAAATATCGTTCACAACCGAGTTCGTGTCTCACGGCGCATGAGCAGACCTTTTTTACAGGGACAAAGTGTGGGCGGGGCTTCAGGGTATATGTCAGTTTGATTGGACAGACGTTTATGCCCAGGTCAGTGACCCCTGAAAGGGAGCCTTGTTCTGATTATTGTCTGGTGACCCTGGGCCCGGGCTCCTCCTATTGGGCCAGCCCAGGCTTACCCTATCGGGCCAGTACAGATTCACCCTATTGGGCCAGCCCAGGCTCACCCTATCGGACCAGCACAGGCTCACCCTATCGGGCCAGTACAGATTCACCCTATTGGGCCAGTCCAGGCTCACCCTATCGGGCCAGTACAGATTCACTCTATTGGGCCAGTCCAGGCTCACCCTATCGGGCCAGTACAGATTCACCCTATTGGGCCAGGACAGATTCACCCTATTGGGCCAGCCCAGGCTCACCCTATTGGGCCAGTCCTGGTTCACCCTATCGGGCCAGTACAGATTCACCCTATCGGACCAGCACAGGCTCACCCTATCGGGCCAGTCCAGGTTCACCCTATCGGACCAGCACAGGCTCACACTATTGTGCCAGCCCAGGCTCACACTATTGGGCCAGTCCAGGTTCACCCTATCGGACCAGCACAGGCTCACCCTATCGGGCCAGCCCAGGCTCACACTATTGGGCCAGCCCAGGCTCACCCTATCGGACCAGTACAGATTCACCCTATTGGGCCAGTCCAGGCTCACCCTATCGGACCAGCACAGGCTCACCCTATCGGGCCAGGACAGATTCACCCTATTGGGCCAGCCCAGGCTCACCCTATCGGGCCAGTACAGATTCACCCTATTGGGCCAGTCCAGGTTCACCCTATTGGGCCAACCCAGGATCACCCTATCGGGCCAGTACAGATTCACCGTATTGGGCAAGCCCAGGATCACACTATCGGGCCAGTACAGGCTCACCATATCGGACCAGCACAGGCTCACCCTATCGGGCCAGCACAGGCTCACACTATTGGGCCAGTACAGATTCACCCTATTGGGCCAGGACAGATTCATCCTATTGGGCCAGCCCAGGTTCACACTATTGGGCCAGTACAGATTCACCCTATTGGGCCAGGACAGATTCGCCCTATTGGGCCAGCCCAGGCTCACACTATTGGGCCAGTATAGATTCAACCTATTGGGCCAGTACAGATTCACCCTATCGGACAAGCCCAGGAACACACTATAGAGCCAGTACAGATTCACCCTATTGGGCCAGCCCAGGCTCACACTATTGGGCCAGTACAGATTCACCCTATTGGGCAAGGACAGATTCACCCTATTGGGCCATCCCAGGCTCACCATATCGGACCAGTACAGATTCACCCTATTGGGCCAGCCCAGGCTCACACTATTGGGCCAGTACAGATTCACCCTATTGGGCCAGGACAGATTCACCCTATTGGGCCAGCCCAGGCTCACCCTATTGGGCCAGTCCAGGTTCACCCTATCGGGCCAGTACAGATTCACCCTATCGGACCAGCACAGGCTCACCCTATCGGGCCAGTCCAGGTTCACCCTATCGGACCAGCACAGGCTCACACTATTGTGCCAGCCCAGGCTCACACTATTGGGCCAGTCCAGGTTCACCCTATCGGACCAGCACAGGCTCACCCTATCGGGCCAGCCCAGGCTCACACTATTGGGCCAGCCCAGGCTCACCCTATCGGACCAGTACAGATTCACCCTATTGGGCCAGCCCAGGCTCACCCTATCGGACCAGCACAGGCTCACCCTATCGGGCCAGGACAGACTCACCCTATTGGGCCAGCCCAGGCTCACCCTATCGGGCCAGTACAGATTCACCCTATTGGGCCAGTCCAGGTTCACCCTATTGGGCCAACCCAGGATCACCCTATCGGGCCAGTACAGATTCACCGTATTGGGCAAGCCCAGGATCACACTATCGGGCCAGTACAGGCTCACCATATCGGACCAGCACAGGCTCACCCTATCGGGCCAGCACAGGCTCACACTATTGGGCCAGTACAGATTCACCCTATTGGGCCAGGACAGATTCATCCTATTGGGCCAGCCCAGGTTCACACTATTGGGCCAGTACAGATTCACCCTATTGGGCCAGGACAGATTCGCCCTATTGGGCCAGCCCAGGCTCACACTATTGGGCCAGTATAGATTCAACCTATTGGGCCAGTACAGATTCACCCTATCGGACAAGCCCAGGAACACACTATAGAGCCAGTACAGATTCACCCTATTGGGCCAGCCCAGGCTCACACTATTGGGCCAGTACAGATTCACCCTATTGGGCCAGGACAGATTCACCCTATTGGGCCATCCCAGGCTCACCATATCGGACCAGTACAGATTCACCCTATTGGGCCAGCCCAGGCTCACACTATTGGGCCAGTACAGATTCACCCTATTGGGCCAGTACAGATTCACCCTATTGGGCCAGTACAGATTCACCCTATAGGGCCAGTACAGATTCACCCTATTGGGCCAGCCCAGGTTCACCCTATCGTGCCAGTACAGAATCACCCTATTGGGCCAGGACAGATTCACCCTATCGGGCCAGTACAGATTCACCCTATTGGGCCAGCACAGGTTCACCCTATCGGGCCAGTACAGATTCACCCTATCGGGCCAGTACAGATTCACCCTATTGGGCCAGGACAGGTTCACCCTATCGGGCCAGTACAGCTTCACCCTATCGAGCCAGCCCAGGCTCACCCTATCGGGTCAGTCCAGATTCACCCTATCGGACCAGCACAGGCTCACACTATTGGGCCAGGACAGATTCACCATTTTGGGCCAGCCCAGGCTCACCCTATCGGACCAGCACAGGCTCACAATATTGGGCCAGCCCAGGTTCACCCTATCGGACCAGTACAGATTCACCCTATTGGGCCAGCCCAGGTTCACCCTATCGGACCTGCCCAGGTTCACCCTATTGGACCAGTACAGATTCACCCTATTGGGCCAGCCCAGGCTTACCCTATCGGACCAGCACAGGCTCACCCTATTGGGCCAGCCCGGGCTCACCCTATTGGGCCAGCACAAAAGACCCAGTTCGCAGCAGAGAAAATCAGCAGCTCATTGATATTATTCTCACTCTGCGCACAGCGGGTGCAGAACTGAAGCCAACCATGGAAGCTGGGATTAATGCACATCATCAGTCTTTGAATGTGGAAGGAGAAATCTTTGTTTGTTCTGTTTGTGGGAACAGATTTCAAACATCAGTGTGACTAGAGAAGCACCGAGATACACACACATCCGAGTGAGAATGTTCCAGTGCACTGCCTGTGGAAAAAGTTTCAATCAGTTACACAGCCTGAAAAACGTCGCACCTTTCACATCGGGGAGAAATACACGTGTTCTGTGTGTGGACAAAACGTCAACTAATCATCCAACCTGGAGAGATACAAGGACACCCACACCATGGAGAAACCATCGAAATGTGGAGACTGTGGGAAGGGATACAGTTCCCCGTCTGATCTCGACATTTATTGTCGCAGTCACACCGGGGAGAGGCTGTTCACCTGCTCTGTGCGCGGGCAGGGTTTCACTCAGTCATCGGATCTGCTGAAACTCCAGCGAGTTCATACTGGGGAAGTGTTGGAAGGGATTCAATCAGTTATCTGAAATGCGAGTTCACAAGTGACAGCAGCGGTTGGGTTCGACTGTTATTACTGCTGTTAATCACATCCTGACTGAATCGTATTCATTCTGTCAATTGGGATTTGTTTCTGCTGATGTTAATAACCCCGAAAACTGGGATGGAGTTTAATATTTTGATATTTCAAATAATACAATGTGTCGATATTTGATCTCTCCATGATAAGAGGAGACTAATTGATGTCCTGTTACATTTTGCGCCTTTTCTCCTTTCCAACTTTCGATTGTTTCAGTTATCATGCCTTCGGTTACTCTCAGGGACAAGTCCCAGTTCCCCATACCTTCCAGAATGCCTCTCTTTGCCTTGGTGTCCAGGGTAGGACTAGCCAACACGCCTGGGATCACTAAACACAAACCCCAGTCTGTTAATCTCTTTCAGCTACAGTTCCTGGCAGCATCTCTCTCACCTTCGATGTGTGAATAGAGCATCCTGCAAATATGGTTTCAATTTAAATTTGAATCCACTCAGTAAATGTATTTTTTAAAAAGTACAGGTAAACCGATACATCAAGTAATTAGCAAAAGTTTACAGTCAACAAGATGAATAAGTAAAAACATCATGGGCCAATAACTCAGCTCTATATTCACAGGAGAAAGTATGTTATCTAAATCCTCGAATGTCAATTTATGAGATGAGAGACTGAATCTCTTTCCACACTCAGCTGGTAAACGGCCTCTCCCTGATATGTTTCCACCCGACGCACATCCGCATCCATTCCCACTGTCCCCACATTTACAGTGTTGAGTCAGCTGGGCACACGAGTCTCACAGGCTAGACGATTGGTTGGAGGTGCATCCATACACACAACATGTGCCTTGTTTCTCCCCGCTGTGATTGCTGTTTTTCCAAAGGCTGATGATAAGGTGATGCCGATGAATCTGGTGAATCTCTCAAATCCTGACGTGATGCTTGGTTTAATTTTCTCAGCTGCAGATCCTCCCCTTCTAATACACTGCAAAGGGAGCTTACAAAAGTTGTTACTTTTAAGTACAGGATAGAAATTTCAACTGTGGTAGGGATCAAAGTCGGGTCAAATCCTGCCCTCAAATGACATCCACAGACCTCCCAGTTGAGGTCATTTCCCAGTTGAGGTCATTGCTTCGGTACCAAGAGCAGGGCCCCATGCCTAATTTTTGCTCATATTTAGTCCAATGGTACTGAGGACAATTATAACCCTTGAACTACTGCCTTGGCTGAGATCAACTAACAACCCCGATCAAGGATCGAACATGGTACCTTCTCAGTCAGTATTGCAGTGTTCTAAAAATTTTGGGGGGCGTGGCGTGTTGGGGGAGGGTTAGAAACACATTTTACTCCAGCTTTAAACAAAACCTTCATCACACTGCACAATTGTCAAGTCTTTCCAAATTCGTCAAACGGATCATCAAAAAGAGTGAGACATTTTAGAAAGGCGCAAGTGACTGAAATAGACAGCTTTACAATCACTGCACAGTCAATGGGAGCGACTGTCAATGGGAGCTCGGTTCGTGAAGTCCTCCGACACTCCGAGATAAACTGGACTGTTCCTTTAAGTATAAATAGGCAGAGAAAAGGGAGTCCCTGTCCCTTTAAATATCTGCCCCATTCCCCCAGGCAGTGGGAGGAGGAACAGCGCGCGGTCTCTTTATATCCTCACACAGCAAGCACCGCCGGATGAGCTCTCACAGCATCCTAAAATCCAAAGAAACCTTATCGCATCAAGTTAACCACAACAACTGAAAAGTGCACACACAAAGTCTTTGCTCTATATATGTGTGTGTGTAAACAAAACACATCATTCCTAATATTTGCTAATGAGTTCCACAGAGATAAGCTGTTATCTTCGCCAGTTATTTTCCAGCATTTTATTTCCTATTATTTACAATGTAATTGCAGAGTGTTTAATTCCTTTACCATTAATTGATGACCTTGTGCTCTTGTTTAGAAAGTGATGTCACACTGACCATTCCGTTACCAAGGTGACCGTCTGTGCGCAGTATTCAGTGGGAAAGGGGATTAAATCTCACCGAGAGTAATGAGCAGCCACCCACCAGTCCCTGCACTTTATTGTCCAGTAATCACCTCACCATTACACAGAAGATCATAGATTTACCTCCAGTATGGATGACTTGTGTAAGTGATGTTAAAAATTAAATTGTAGGGGTAAAAGAGGAGTTGGGGTGAGTGATGTTCGGGGAGTAGGGGTGAAAGAGGAGTTGGGTGAGGGGTTTGGGGAGTAGGGGTGATAGAGGAGTTGGGTGAGGGGTTTGGGGAGTAGGGGTGATAGAGGAGTTGGGTGAGGGGTTTGGGGAGTAGGGGTGATAGAGGAGTTGGGTGAGGGGTTTGGGGAGTAGGGGTGATAGAGGAGTTGGGGGAGGGGTTTGGGGAGTAGGGGTGATAGAGGAGTTGGGTGAGGGGTTTGGGGAGTAGGGGTGAAAGAGGAGTTGGGTGAGGGGTTTGGGGAGTAGGGGTGATAGAGGAGTTGGGTGAGGGGTTTGGGGAGTAGGGGTGATAGAGGAGTTGGGTGAGGGGTTTGGGGAGTAGGGGTGATAGAGGAGTTGGGTGAGGGGTTTGGGGAGTAGGGGTGATAGAGGAGTTGGGTGAGGGGTTTGGGGAGTAGGGGTGATAGAGGAGTTGGGTGAGGGGTTTGGGGAGTAGGGGTGAAAGAGGAGTTGGGTGAGGGGTTTGGAGAGTAGGGGTGAAAGAGGAGTTGGTTGAGGGGTTTGGGGAGAAGGGCTGATAGAGGATTTGGGTGAGGGGTTTGGGGAGTAGGGGTGAAAGAGGAGTTGGGTGAGGGGTTTGGGGAGTAGGGGTGATAGAGGAGTTGGGTGAGGGGTTTGGGGAGTAGGGGTGATAGAGGAGTTGGGTGAGGGTTTTGGGAAGTAGGGGTGATAGAGGAGTTGGGTGAGGGGTTTGGGGAGTAGGGGTGATAGAGGAGTTGGGTGAGGGGTTTGGGGAGTACGGGTGAAAGAGGAGTTGGGTGAGGGGTTTGGAGAGTAGGGGTGATAGAGGAGTTGGGTGAGGGGTTTGGAGAGTAGGGGTGATAGAGGAGTTGGGTGAGCGGTTTGGGGAGTAGGGGTGATAGAGGAGTTGGGTGAGGGGTTTGGGGAGTAGGGGTGAAAGAGGAGTTGGGTGAGGGGTTTGGAGAGTAGGGGTGATAGAGGAGTTGGGTGAGGGGTTTGGGGAGTAGGGGTGAAAGAGGAGTTGGGTGAGGGGTTTGGGGAGTAGGGGTGTTAGAGGAGTTGGGTGAGGGGTTTGGGGAGTAGGGGTGAAAAAGGAGTTGGTTGAGGGGTTTGGGGAGTAGGGGTGATAGAGGAGTTGGGTGAGGGGTTTGGGGAGTAGGGGTGATAGAGGAGTTGGGTGAGGGGTTTGGGGAGTAGGGGTGTTAGAGGAGTTGGGTGAGGGGTTTGGGGAGTAGGGGTGAAAAAGGAGTTGGTTGAGGGGTTTGGGGAGTAGGGGTGATAGAGGAGTTGGGTGAGGGGTTTGGGGAGTAGGGGTGAAAGAGGAGTTGGGTGAGGGGTTTGGGGAGTAGGGGTGATAGAGGAGTTGGGTGAGGGGTTTGGGGAGTAGGGGTGATAGAGGAGTTGGGTGAGGGGTTTGGGGAGTAGGGGTGATAGAGGAGTTGGGTGAGGGGTTTGGGGAGTAGGGGTGATAGAGGAGTTGGGTGAGGGGTTTGGGGAGTAGGGGTGATAGAGGAGTTGGGTGAGGGGTTTGGGGAGTAGGGGTGAAAGAGGAGTTGGGTGAGGGGTTTGGAGAGTAGGGGTGAAAGAGGAGTTGGTTGAGGGGTTTGGGGAGAAGGGCTGATAGAGGAGTTGGGTGAGGGGTTTGGGGAGTAGGGGTGAAAGAGGAGTTGGGTGAGGGGTTTGGGGAGTAGGGGTGATAGAGGAGTTGGGTGAGGGGTTTGGGGAGTAGGGGTGATAGAGGAGTTGGGTGAGGGGTTTGGGAAGTAGGGGTGATAGAGGAGTTGGGTGAGGGGTTTGGGGAGTAGGGGTGATAGAGGAGTTGGGTGAGGGGTTTGGGGAGTACGGGTGAAAGAGGAGTTGGGTGAGGGGTTTGGAGAGTAGGGGTGATAGAGGAGTTGGGTGAGGGGTTTGGAGAGTAGGGGTGATAGAGGAGTTGGGTGAGGGGTTTGGGGAGTAGGGGTGATAGAGGATTTGGGTGAGGGGTTTGGGGAGTAGGGGTGAAAGAGGAGTTGGGTGAGGGGTTTGGAGAGTAGGGGTGATAGAGGAGTTGGGTGAGGGGTTTGGGTAGTAGGGGTGAAAGAGGAGTTGGGTGAGGGGTTTGGGGAGTAGGGGTGTTAGAGGAGTTGGGTGAGGGGTTTGGGGAGTAGGGGTGAAAAAGGAGTTGGTTGAGGGGTTTGGGGAGTAGGTGTGATAGAGGAGTTGGGTGAGGGGTTTGGGGAATAGGGGTGATAGAGGAGTTGGGTGAGGGGTTTGGGGAGTAGGGGTGATAGAGGAGTTGGTTGAGGGGTTTGGGGAGTAGGGGTGATAGAGGAGTTGGGTGAGGGGTTTGGGGAGTAGGGGTGATAGAGGAGTTGGGTGAGGGGTTTGGGGAGTAGGGGTGATAGAGGAGTTGGGTGAGGGGTTTGAGGAGTAGGGGTGATAGAGGAGTTGGGTGAGGGGTTTGGGGTGTAGGGGTGAAAGAGGTGTTGGGTGATGGCTTTGGGGAGTAGGGGTGATAGAGGAGTTGGGTGAGGGGTTTGGGGAGTAGGGGTGATAGAGGAGTTGGGTGAGGGGTTTGGGGAGTAGGGGTGATAGAGGAGTTGGGTGAGGGGTTTGGGGAGTAGGGGTGAAAGAGGAGTTGGGTGAGGGGTTTTGGGAGTGGGGGTGATAGAGGAGTTGGGGGAGGGGTTTGGAGAGTAGGTCTAAAAGAAAAGTTGTGGTGAGGGATGTTTGGGGAGTCGGGGTGATAGAGTAGTTGGGGAGTGGGAGTTGGAGAGTAGGGGTGAAGAAGGTGTATGAGTGATTGGGATTTACTGCCCATTACTTGCCTCTGTTGAACTATGATGGGGTTTATCTTTCCTTTAAAATGTCTTGTATGGTGTGTTTCACTGAAGTTAGACGTGGGGCTGCATTTCCTTGCAGGCACTGAACTGTTTCTGGTGAATTAATGTGGGTAGTGT
Organism: Pristiophorus japonicus; assembly: GCF_044704955.1. NCBI lineage: Eukaryota > Metazoa > Chordata > Chondrichthyes > Pristiophoridae > Pristiophorus > Pristiophorus japonicus. Next base: position 14,313,238 of record NW_027252779.1, read on the forward strand.
TAATTGGGAATAGATTTGAGTGGGATCATTCTGCGCTGAGTGAGATGCTGGTCTGCGGGTTTACCCTCAGTCCCAGTGACGAGATGCTGTTGACACCAAATCCAGGGACCACATGCACTGTGACTCCAAATCCAGGGACGACATACATTGTGACTCCAAATCCAGGGACTACATAAACTGTGACTCCAAATCCAGGGACCACATACATTGTGACTCCAAATCCAGGGACCACATACATTGTGACTCCAAATCCAGGGACCACATACATTGTGACTCCAAATCCAGAGACCACATACATTGTGACTCAAAATCCAGGGACCACATACATTGTGACTCAAAATCCAGGGACCACATACATTGTGACTCCAAATCCAGGGACCACATACATTGTGACTCCAAATCCAGGGACCACATACACTGTGAATCCAAATCCAGGGACCACCTACACTGTGACACCAAATACAGGGACTACAAACATTGTGACTCAAAATCCAGAGACGACTTACACTGATGCATCAAATCCAGGGACTTCTTACACTGAGGGACCAGTTACAATGAGACATCAAATCCAGGATGAATTGCATCGTGGCACCAAATTGAGGGATTACTAATACCGTGACAACAAATCCAGGGACCAGTAGCACTGAGACATCAAATCCAGGGAGCACTTACACTGAGACTACAACATTACATAGGATATACGGCACAGAAACGGACCATTCGCATTAACCATTCCATGCCGGTGTTTATGCTCTGCTCGGGAATTAGAGAGCATCAACATGGGGAATGGCCATGCAGGTGAAACCAGCTCCAGTTAGGGTGAAAGGTGGGTAATGAATGAAGATATGATGGTGGACTCAGACGGTGACGAGTGGGGTCTGGTGACAGATTGTCAGAAGCCCTTTTCAGGCAGATGGATGATTAGATGTAACCAGCACAACAACTATATCCATCTGTTCTTGTCCAACATCCCCAAATCTAATGTCACTAATTTATTTTTCTGTGAGAAATGAAGAGATGTGAAAGAACAGAGGAAATGAGGCTTGCACAGGAAAGAAGATTACTTGAGTGAACACATTGTGAGGCTGTTTGGTGACTTGTCTGTGCGAGGTTGAAAACATGAAATGGAAAAGGGCACGTCCAGTGACACTTATATCGCCAAAAGTGCTTTCTAAGTTAATCACTATATCCTAAGCCGAATATCCTACTGACTATCCCAATCACTAATCCCAATCCTAAAAAATAACCACAAACCACACCCACTAACCGCTAAACCTACATCTAAGCCCATCCCCTAACCAAGGCTAAGAACATAAGAAAATTCAATAAGATCATGGCTTATATGATCTTGGCCTCAATTCCACTTCCCTGCCCTCTCCCCATAACCCTTGACTCCCCTATCTTACAAAAATTAGTACATCTGCAACTTAAATATCCCTCATATGCGGTCCCTCAAAATGAGATATATTCAATATCCAGCCTCCGTTGCTCTCTGGGGCAGAGAATTTAAAAGATTCACGACCCTGAGAGAAGAAATTCCTCCTCATTTCGGTTTTAAATGGGCGACCTCTTATTCTCAGACTATGCCACCTAGTTCTAGATTCCCCCACAAGAGGTAACAAAGGTCAGTGGGGAAGATAAAGAGCTTATAAAGGAAGTATTTAAACAATTATGTTGATGCAAACATTACTGCAAGGTATGTTAGTAACAAGTAATTATAATCAACTAACCCATCAAAATTAGCAAAGACAATTACAAAGATTAGAACATTTCAATGTTGATCACATGCAGTATGTGTGGAGATCTATTAACCGCATCCAACAATCGTTAAACAATACAGAAAATAACAGATTTCCAGTCTTAAGCCTTTCGTTCTTTCAAGGGCTACTTCAAAGGAACGTCAAATGAGTGTAAAGTGAGACACGCCGATTCAGTCCATGACACCCACAAGCCGTATACTCAAACGAAACAAGCTTGGCATTTGATGTGGCAAAAGATGAACTGCGTGAGAAGTGAAATAATCTCGAGTAAGAAAAGGCCCAAAATAGAAGGGAAGGGAAGATTAATTAATCTCTTATTATGGAGAAATCAGATATTGGACACACAGTGTTTGCAACTAGCAGATTGATTGAATATTTATACAGAACACTAATCTCCAGCTCAGGTACAGGGTTACTGAGAGCAGCAGTCTCAGTGCCCAATGGGAGCCCAGGAAATCCTGCTCCAGTCACTAAAGTGGCCCGTCATAGTTACCCAGCATTCACCGCAACAGGGAATGTGCCGGACTCAGACTACAGGGGCCCAGTGCGCAGGCGTAGGACCAGGCTGTGTGTGGAGCATGCGCGGTGCGTGTAATGGCGGAGTGTGTATCGCAAGCGTGTGCTTCGTCAAAGTGACAATTTTCAGCGGTACGGAGGGTAGTAATGGACCAGCGGGTAGCTGCGGAGGTGTCATAATCTAGTGGTGCCTGCCGGAAGCCCGCAATAATAACCGGAATATCGGCCACTGCAAACCCGAGGCTTTCTCCCGGTCACAGGCCCAGGGTAACGGCGGCCATCTTTGTACAGGCAGGCAGGTTCAGTACTCCGCCATCTTCAGTGAGTGAGCAGCGAAGCGCATGCGTGGCCATCTTGGTAAAGGAACAACTTAGTTATTGTATTCTCGCATTTCTCACCATCTCTCCCACAGGCGCTGCTCAGTGCTCAGCTCACAGTTTGTGTCCTAGACAATTGTAAGAGCAAAACCCCAGAGCTGGTCACTCGCAGTATGAGAATCCCCATGTACAGTCAAAGGGGTGGAATCCCCATCAACAATCCCAGGGTTATTATCTCATAACAACAAAATAACATCACAAAAACAGGAGCAGGAGTGGGTCAGTGGGCCCTTGGATCCTGCTCTGCCATTCAATAAGATCATGGCTGATCTGATCATGGACTCAGCTCCACTTCTCTGCCCGCTCCCCATAACCCTTTATTCCCTTATCGCTCAAAAATCTGTCTACCTCTGCCTTAAATGTATTCAATGACCCAGTCTCCACAGCTCTCCGGGGCAGAGAATTCCATAGATTTACAACCATCTGAGTGATGAAATTTCTCCTCATCTCAGTTTTAAATGGGCAACCGCTTATTCTGAGACTGCTCCCTAGTTTCAGTTTCCCCTATGAGTGGCAATATCCTCTCTGCATTCAACTTGTCAAGCCGCCTCGTGATCTCACACGTTTCAATAAAATCACCTCTTATTTTTATAAATTCCTATGTGTGTCGGCCCAACCTTCTCAACTTATCCTCATAAGACAACTCCCTCATCTTCGGAATCAACCTCTCAACAGCCTCCAATGCAAGTATATCCTTCCTTAAATGCAGAGACAAAAACTGCATGCAGTATTCCAGGTGTGGTCTCACCAATACCCTGTACAGTTGTAGCAGGACTTCTCTGCTTTTATATTCTATCCCCCTGACAATAAAGGCCAACCTTCCATTTGCCTTCCTGATTATTTGCTGTACCGGCATACTAACTTTTTGTGTTTTATGCACAAACACCCTCAGGTCTCTCTGTCCTGTAGCAGTTTACAATTTTTCTCCATTAAAATTATAATTTGTTTTTCTATTATTTATGCCAAAGTGAATAACCTCAATACTACATCTGACAAATTTTTGTACACTCATTTAGCCTGTCTATATCCCTTTGCAGATTTTTTCGTGTCCTCTTCACAATTTGCTTTCCTACCCATCTTTCTATCATCAGCAAACTTGGCTACATTAAACTTGGTCCTTTCATCCAAGTCATTAATATAGATTGTAAATAGTTGAGGCCGATCCCTGCGGCACCCCACTAGTCAAAGTTTGACAACCGGAAAATGACTCATTTATCCCAACTTTCTGTCTTCTGTTTGGTAGCCCACCCTCTATCCGTACTAATATATTACCCCAACCCCGTGAACTTTTATCTTGTGCAGTAGCCTTTTATATGGCACCTTATCAGAAGCCTTCTGGAAATCCAAATACACCAACTCCACTGGTTCCCCCTTATCCACCCTACTCATTACATCCTCAAAGAACTCCAGCAAATTTGTCAAATGTGATTTCCCTTTCATAAAGCCATGCTGACTCTGCTTGATTGAATCATGCTTTGCTAAATGTCGCACTACTGCTTCCTTCATATTGGACTCCAGCATTTTCCCAATGACAGATGTTAGGCTAACTGGTCTATAGTTTCCTGCTTTTTGTCTGCCTCCTTTTTTAAATAGAGGCATTACATTTGTGGTTTTCCAATCTGCTGGGACCCAGATCCCAATGATTTTGGTAGATTACAACCAAAGCATCCTCTATCTCTACAGCTACTTCTCTTAAAACCCTCAGGTCCAGGGGACTTGTCTGCCTTTAGTCCCGTTATTTTACTGAGTACTACTTCATTAGTGATTGTATTAAGTTCCTCCCTCCCTATATCCACTTGATTGTTCACTTCGGTATTACTTCATTGACCGAGTGTTTTACTGTAATTAAACTAATCTCGGACTGTTTATGTCAGATTCTAACTCCTGCACGGTCCCAGCAAACACTCCCATTCCCTCGTCCTGCCGATATTTCTGCAGGATTGCTTTGTGAAGACAGGCTCATGGAGAGAAACACCCTGCAAGGAATGATTCCAAATTGAGCATCTCCAAGGGACGAGGCTCCCAGCTTTAATCTTTCTCTGTCCTTTCCCCCCAGGCCCAGTTCCAATGCTCAGATTCGGATAAGAGTAAATTGGGAAAAGTGCACTTTGATTTTTACAGGCTGAATTATTGCAGAGAGCTGCGCATGTGCGGATAAGCCCTGCTCCGTGTCGATTTGCAGTGAGTAGAAGAGCGCATGTGTCTTCCCCTCCCCAAGCCCTGCCTGTGATCACCATTCACTCTGTGAGCAGAAGAAGATGGTTTAAAACAGTTGGGAATGGAGACACCGCGGCCCCGGGGTAAGGCAGCGAGCAGCAGCCTCCTTACAGCAGCGCAGCGCTTTGGGAGCATGTCTGCAGATGGGCTCAGAGATCGGCATTGAGTCCGGGGGGAGTTCAGGGGGAGTCGGGGGCTGTGTGTAAGAGGCAGAGTGGATCAAGAACCAGTCCCAGTGCGTGGTGTGAGTGGGGGAAGGGAGAGGCCATTCTCGGGCTGTGTGTGGACAGCGTGTGTCCAGGGTAAGGGAGACAGAATGGTCAGAATCTGCTATTTACAATCTGCTGCTTTCTATCCAAACCAGGAGAGAACGTTCCTGGTTTAGTTCCCTCAGGGGCTGTGTGTAAGAGGCAGAGTCGAGCAGGAACTAGTTCCAGAACAGGATGTGAGTGGGGGAAGGGAGAGGCCATTCTCGGGCTGTGTGTGGACAGTGTGTGTCCAGGGTAAGGGAGACAGAATGGTCAGAATCTGCTATTTACAATCTGCTGCTTTCTATCCAAACCAGGAGTGAACGTTCCTGGTTTAGTTCCCTCAGGGGCTGTGTGTAAGAGGCAGAGTGGAGCAGGAACTAGTTCCAGAACATGATGTGAGTGGGGGAAGGGAGAGGCCATTCTCGGGCTGTGTGTGGACAGTGTAAGGTAACAGAGAAAGTAAACCACTCGCTCTTTCCAATCATTGCTGCTTTCTTTCCCCAAATCAGTAGTGAATGTTCCTGATTCAGTTCCAATCTCAGCGTGTCTTTTGTTCTTGGGCAGTGAGCAGTGGAAACACAGTCTGACAGTGAGGATGTGGGGAGTTTCACAAAGTGCATCTATTGCAGGCACCAGGAGAGGAGTGTGGAAGAAGATATTTTAAAGACGGGTTATATTGTTTCGGTGAGCTGAGTATTCCAGAACCGTGTTGCTGATGATCGAGAGATACATTGTCACTCCCTCAGCTACATCGTATTGTCCCCCGCATCCATATCTTAGAATTAATAATGTTCTCGTATTATTATTCTCAAAGCAAAATTCTTCAACCAGCCAGAACAAATGTGAGCTTTCCTCCACCCGGAACACAAGGAACAGTGCAGGCAGCTCCTTCTCACACACAGTAAATAGAGTATCACTCACAGAGCACAGAGACACAGAACTGGCCTCAATCCTATTGTCACAGACAGCAGAAGCTGTCAGGCCCACAGTGATCCGTAGTGGCAGAGTTACATTGTGAATCTTACAGCCACATGGAGCAGTAGAATCAAATGCTGTTTCACCATTGAAACAGATCACACTGACAGGTACATTAAACACCAACACTTGCCAGAAACTGGCAGGTAGAGAATAAAAGACAATCATCTGTCAGAAAAAATGTCAAACAGAAAGTATAAACCACACTCGCATATCAGAAGCTGATGGGTACAGAGCAAAAGCCATATTCATGTTTCAGAATCTGACAGATTCACTATTTAAACCCCCCGAACAAAGCAGAAGATGACAGGTGCAGAATAAAACCCACATTCCCGTACCATAGACTGACAGATACAGTATACAACACACACCCACATCTATGAAAGTGACAGTAACAGAATAAAATCCCCACTTACATACCAGAGAGTGACAGGTAAAGTGTAAATCCCATGTGCACATATCGGAAAACTGAAATGCAGTCAGTAAAATTTTTTCTTGCATCGCAGAAACTGATAGGGGCCGGGTAAAACCCACACACACATCTGAACAATGACACGGAGAAGGCAAAATCTTCACTCACATATCAGAGAAATACAGGTTAAAAAGTAAAATTGATTCTCACGTTCACATACCAGAGACTGGCAAATACAGATTAAACTCAGACTACCACAGCAGAAACTGAGAGGCACAGATTAAACCTCAACACACATCAAAACCTGACAGTTACAGAAAAATACACACACTTGCATATCAGAGACTGAGTGATACAGTATAAAACCCATACTCACATATCAGAGACTGAGTGATACAGTATAAAACCCATACTCACATATCAGAGGCTGACATATTAAAATCCATATTCCCATAACATAAATTGACAGATACAATGACATGCCCAGACTCACAAACCAGTAATTGACAGGTACAGGGTAAAGACGTCTCTTTCATTCCAGAAACTGACAGGTACAAAGGAAAGGCCACTCACAATTAAACAGAAACTGGCAGCTATAGAGTAAGGCCCACAATCACATATCAGAACTTGACGGGTACAGAATAAAACCCAGGCTCCCATAACAGAAATGGAGATACAGAGAAAGGCCCACACTCACATACCAGAGACAGATAGATACAGAGTAAAACTCAGACTCATTTACCAGAGACCGACAGATTCAGCATAAAACTCACCTCCATAACACAAATTGAGAGTTAGAAAGTAAAACGAATACTCTATCAGGAATTGATGGTACACAGTAAAACAATACTAATATACTGGAGAATGACGGGTATGGAGTAGAGCTCACATTCACATAACAGAGATGGACAGATACAGCACAAAATACACATCACACATCAAGAATGGAAAGAAACATAGAAAATAGGTGCAGGATCAGGCCATTCGGCCATTCGAGCCTGCACCGCCATTCAATATAATCATGGTTGATCATGTAACTTCAATACCCCACCCAGCTTTCTCTCCCTTTCCCTTGATCCCAGTAGCCGTAAGGGCCACATCTAATTCCCACTTGAATATATCCAACGAACTGGACTCCACAACTTTCTGTGGCAGAGAATTGCACAGGATTACCACTCTCTGGGTGAAAAACTTTCTCCTCATTTCAGTCTGATATGGCTTGCCCCTTATCCTTAGACTGTGACCCCTGATTCTGGACTTCCCCAACATCAGGAACATTCTTCCTGCATCTAACCTGTCCAGTCCTGTCATAATTTTATATGTTTCTATGAGATCCCCTCTCATTCTTCTAAAGTCCAGCCTAGCCGATCCACTCTTTCTTCATATGTCAGTCCTGCCATCCTGGGAATTAGTCTGGTGAACCTTCGCTGCACTCCCTCAACAGCAAGCACGTCCTTGCTCAGATTAAGAGACCAAAACTGCACACAATACTCAAGGTGTGGTCTCACCAAGGCCCTGCACAACTGCAGTAAGACTTCGCTGCTCCTATACTCAAATCCCCTCGCTATGAAGGCCAGCATGCAAGTTGCTTTCTTTACTGCCTGCTGGACCTGCCTACCTTCAGTGACTGATGCACCATGACACCCAGGTCTCTTTGCACCTCCCATTTTACTAATCTGTCACCATTCAGATAATAACCTGCCTTCCTGTTTTTGCCACCAAAGTGGATAACCTCACAATAATCCACATTATACTGCATCTGCCATGCAATTGCCCATTCACCTAACCTATCCAAGTAACCCTGCAGCCTCTTAGCATCCTACGCACAGCTCACACTGCCACACAGCTTAGTGTCATCTGCAAACTTGGAGATATTACCTTCAATTCCATCATCTAAATCATTAATATATATTGTAAATAGTTGGGATTCCAGCACTGAACCTTGCGGCACCCCACTCGTCACTGCCTGCCATTCTGAAAAAGAACCGTATATTCCCACGCTTTGCTTCCTGTCAAAACCAGTTCTCTATCCACGTCAATACATTACCCCCAATACCATGTGCTTTAATTTTGCACACCAGTCTCTTGTGTGGGAGCTTGTCAAAAGTCGTTTGAAATTCCAAATACACCACATCCACTGGTTCTCCCTTATCCACTCTACTAGTTACATCCTCAAAAATCTCTCGAAGATTTGTCAAGCATGAATTCCCTTTCAGAAATACATGCTGACTTGGACCAATCCTGTCACTGTTTTCCAAATGCTATGCTATTACATCTTTAATAATTGATTGCAGCATTTTCCCCACCACCAATGTCAGGCTAACCGGTCTATAATTCCCTGTTTTCTCTCTCCCTTCTTTTTTTAAAAAGTGGGGTTACATTAGCTACCCTCCAATCTACAGGTACTGATCCATAGTCCATGAAATTCTGGAAAATGACCACCAATGCATCTACTATTTCTAGGGCCACTTCTTTAACTACTCTGGGATACAGACTATCAGGCCCTGGGGATTTATCGGCCTTAGTCCCATCAGTTTCCCTCCAACCATTTCCTGACTAATAAGGATTTCCCTCAGTTCCTCCTTCCCGTTAGACCCTCGGTCCCCTAGTAATTTCGGGAGGTTATTCGTGTCTTCCTTAGTGAAGACAGAACCAAAGTATTTGTTCAATTGGTCTACCATTTCCTTGTTCCCTATTATGAATTCACCTGATTCTGACTGCAAGGGACCATGTTTGTCTTCATTATTCTTTTTCTCTTCACATATCTATAGAAGATTTTGCAGTCAGTTTTTAATGTTTCCTGCAAGCTTACTCTCATACTCTATTTTCCCCCTCCTAATTAGACCCTTTGTCCTCCTCTGTTGAATTCTACATTTCTCCCAGTCCTCAGGTTTGCTGCTTTTTCTGGCCAGTTAACTTGTCTTCCTTGGATTTAACACTGTCCCTAAATTCCCTTGTTAGCCACGATTGAGCCACCTTTCTTGTTTTATTTTTACGCCAGACAGGGATGCACAATAGTTGTAATTCATCCGTGTGATCTTTAAATGTCTGCCATTGCCTATCCACCGTCAACCCTTCAAGTATCATTTGCCAATTTTTCCTAGCCAAATCACGTCTCATACCATTGAAGTTCCTTTAAGTTCAGGACACTAGTCTCTGAGTTAACTGTGTCGCTCTCCAGCTTAATGAAGAATTCTATCATATTATGGTCACTCTTCCCCAAGGGGCCACGCATGACCAGATTGCTAATTCATCCTCTCTCGTTACACAAGACCCAGTCTAGGATGGCCTGCTCTCTAGTTGGTTCCTCGACATATTGGTCTAGAAAATCATCCCTTATACACTCCAGGAAATCCTCCTCCACAGTAGTGCTACAAGTTTGGTGAGCCCAATCAATATCTAGGTTAAGGTCACCCATGTTAACTGCTGTACCCTTATTGCACACATCCCTAATTTCCTGTTTGATGCCATCCCCAACCTCCCTACTACTTTTGGTGGTCAGTGCACAACCCCAACTAACGTTTTCTGCCCTTTGGTGTTTCACAGCTCTACCCATATAGATTCCACATTATCCCAGCCAATGTCCTTCCTTACTATTGCATTAACCTCCTCTTTAACCATTAACACTACCCCACCTCCTTTTCCTTTCTGGCTATCCTTCCTGAATATTGAATACCCCTGGATGTTATGTTCCAGACTTGGTTACCCTGGACCATGTCTCAGTAATCCCAATTACATCATATCCATTAACAGCTATCTGTGCAGTTAATTCGTCCACCTTATTACAATGCTTCTCGCTTGAGACTCAGAGCTTTCAGGCTTGTGTTTTTTAAACACTCTTTGTCCTTTTAGAATTATGTTGTAATTTGGCCCTTTTTGATACAGAATGAAACCCACAGACAATTACCAGAAATTGGCAGGTACAGGATAAAATCCACCTCTCATATCAGAAACTAACATACAGAGTAAAACCCTCATCCACATACCAGAGATGGACAGATAGAATCAAATCCACACTCCCATACCAGACACCCACTATATAAGAAAATAAGAACATCAGAAATAGGAGCAGGAGCAGGCCATACAGCCCCTCGAGCCTGCTCCACCATTTAATACGATCATGGCTGATCCGATCATGGACTCAGGACCACTTCCCTGCCCGCTCCCCATAACCCCATATTCCCTTATCAGTTAAGACAATGTCTATCTCTGTCTTAAATATATTCAATGTCCCAGCTTCCACAGCTCTCTGAGGCAGCGAATCCCACAGTTTTATAGAAACATAGAAACATAGAAAATAGGTGCAGGAGCAGGCCATTCAGCCCTTCTAGCCTGCACCGCCATTCAATTAGTTCATGGCTGAACATGCAACTTCAGTACCCCCTTCCTGCTTTCACGCCATATCCTTTGATCCCCCGAGTAGTAAGGACTTCATCTAGCTCCCTTTTGAATATATTTAGTGAATTGGCCTCAAGTACTTTCTGTGGTAGAGAATTCCACAGGTTCACCACTCTCTGGGTGAAGAAGTTTCTCCTTATCTCGGTCCTAAATGGCTTACCCCTTATCCTTAGACTGTGACCTCTGGTTCTGGACTTCCCCAACATTGGGAACATTCTTCCTGCATCCAACCTGTCCAAACACGTCAGAATTTTAAACGTTTCTATGAGGTCCCCTCTCACTCTTCTGAACTCCAGTGAATACAAGCTCAGTTGATCCAGTCTTTCTTGATAGGTCAGTCCCACCATCGCGGGAATCAGTCTGGTGAATCTTCGCTGCACTCCCTCAATAGCAAGAATGTCCTTCCTCAAGTTAGGAGACCAAAACTGTACACAATACTCCAGGTGTGGCCTCACCAAGGCCCTGTACAACTGTAGCAACACCTCCCTGTCCCTGTACTCAAATCCCCTCGCTATGAAGGCCAACATGCCATTTGCGTTCTTAATCGCCTGCTGTACCTGCATGCCAACCTTCAATGTCTGATATAACCCTCTGAGAGAAGAAATTCCTCCTCACCTCAGTTTTAAATGGAGGGCCCCTTATTCTAAGATTATGTCCCCTATTTCTAGTCTCCCCGATCAGTGAAAACATCCTCTCTGCTACCACCTTATCAAGCCCCCTCATTATCTTATACATTTCGATAAATCACCTCTCATTCGTTCTTCTGAATTCAATGAGTTGAGGTCCAACCTCCTCAATCTTTTCTCATAAGTCAACCCCTCAGCTCCGGAATCAACCGAGTGAATCTTCTCTCAACTTCCTCCAAAACAAATATATCCTTCCATAAATATGGAAACCAAAACTGCACGCAGTACTCCAGGTGTGGCCTCACCAATAACTTGTATAACTGTTGCAAGATTTCCCTGCTTTTATACTCCAGCCCCTTTGCAATAAAGGCCAAGATTCAGTTGGCCTTCCTGATCACCTGCTGTACCTGCTTACTAACCTTTTGTGTTTCATGCACAAGTACCCCCAGGTCCCGCTGTACTGCAGCACTTTGCAATTTTTCTCCATTTAAATAATAGCTTGCTCTTTGATTTTTTTTCTGCCATAATGCATGACCTGACACATTCCAACATTATACTCCATCTGCCAAATTTTTGCCCACTCACTTAGCCTATCTGTGTCCTTTTACAGATTATTTGTGTCCTACTCACACATTGCTTTTCCTCCCATCTTTATATCGGCAGCAAACCTGGCTACGTTATAGTCGGTCCCTTCTTCCAAGTCGTTAATATAGATTGTAAATAGTTGGGGTCCCATCACTGATCCCTGCGGCACTCCACTAGTTACTGATTGCCAACCCAAGAATGAACATTTATCCCGACTCTCTGTTTTCTGTTAGTTAGCCAATTCTCTATCCATGCTAATATATTATCCCCAGCCTCGTGACCTTTTATCTTGTGCAGTAACATTTTATGTGGCACCTTGTCAAATGCCTTCTGGGAGTCCAAATACACCACACCCACTTTATCCACCCTGTTCCTTACATGCTCAAAGAATTCCAGCAAATTTGTCAAACTTAACTTCCCCTTCATAAATCCATGCTGACTGCCTGACCGAATTATGCTTTTCCAAATGTCGTGCTATTGCTTCTTTAAAAATGAACTATTCAACATTTTCCCAACCACAGATGTGAGGCGAACTGGTCTATAGTTTCCTGCTTTTTGTCTGCCTCCTTTTTAACCGAGTGCGGCTCTCAGTCCCCGGGCAACACCGAATGCGGCTCTCAATCCCCGGGCAACACCGAGTGTGGCTCTCAGTCCCCGGGCAACACAGAGTGTGGCTCTCAGTCCCCGGGCAACACCGAGTGTGGCTCTCAGTCCCCGGGCAACACCGAGTGCGGCTCTCAAGCCCTGGGGAACACAGAGTGCGGCTCTCGTGCCCAGGCAACACCGAGTGCGGCTCTCAGTCCCCGGGCAACACCGAGTGCGGCTCTCAGGCCCCGGGCAACACCGAGTGCGGCTCTCGGGCCCCGGGCAACACCGAGTGCGGCTCTCAGGCCCCGGACAACACCGAGTGCGGCTCTCAGGCCCCGGGGAACACAGAGTGCGGCTCTCGGGCACAGGCAACACCGAGTGCGGCTCTCAGGCCCCGGGCAACACCGAGTGTGGCTCTCAGGCCCCGAGCAACACCGAGTGTGGCTCTCAGGCCCCGGGCAACACCGAGTGCGGCTCTCGGGACCCGGGCAACACCGAGTGCGGCTCTCGGGACACGGGCAACACCGAGTGCGGCTCTCGGTCCCCGGGCAACGCCGAGTGCGGCTCTCGGGACCCGGGCAACACCGAGTGCGGCTAACGGGACCCGGGCAACACCGAGTGCGGCTCTCAGGCCCCGGGCAACACCGAGTGCGGCTCTCAGGCACCGGGCAACACCGAGTGCGGCTCTCAGGCCCCGGCTAACACGGAGTGCGGCTCTCAGGCCCCGGGCAACAGCGAGCGCGGCTCTCGGGCCCCGGGCTACACCGAGCGTTGCTCTCAGGCACCGGGCAACACCGAGTGCGGCTCTCGGGCCCTGAGTCAGAGCCACTGGGCCCGGCACCAGCAACCCCGGAGGAAGCACCTCCCCCACACCAGGAAAACAACAACTTACATTTATACAGCAGGCCCAGCAATTCCCAGCCGCTCTGTATCAGGGTGGGCGATGGATGTGGAAGTCACGCACTGGCCTCCTGTGTGGGTCTGTTTGTTACATCAGTTTGAGCTGGATGGAGAGGGGGAGAAGCTGCTGGGATTCACCCCCAGTACTTCTGGGCCCAGTGGGAACAACAATTTCCCATGTGGGCCTGCCGAGGGAGGTGGGTTCCCTTCCCTGAAGGACAGTACTGACCCAGATGTGTTATTACGACAATCCGGCAGCTTTCATGTTCACTTTTTTCTTGTGCCGGCCCCACAAGTGACCAGATTCATTAAGCTCAATTTCACAATCTGCCTTTGTGTTTTTGTGGGTTCTCTCACACTCCCTTTTTCCTGTTTGAAATTCATTTTACAGCGTGTTAAAAGGGGAGGATTTGTCGACTGGAAGCTCAAACCAAACATCACCTCAAGATCTGACAGTCACTCGCTACATCGCGACTGGAATATCATCAGCTTTTGACCATGGAAGCAGAAGGCACCATTCACAGTGGGGAGAAACGGTACACGTGCTCTGTGTGTGGACAAGGCTTCAGCCAATCGTCCAAACTGGAGAGACACAAGTTCAGTCACACTGGGGAGAAACCGTGTAAATGTGGGGATTGTGGGAAACGTTTCAACTCCCAGTCGCAGCTGGAAACACATCGGCGAGGTCACACTGGGGAGAGGCCGTTCACCTGCTCCGACTGTGGGAAGGGATTCACTGTGTCATCCGACCTGCGGACACACCAGCGAGTTCACACTGGGGAGAGGCCGTTCACCTGCTCCGACTGTGGGAAGGGATTCACTGAGTCATCCGACCTGCTGACACACCAGCGAGTTCACACTGGGGAGAGACCTTTTAAATGTTCTGACTGTGAGAAGAGTTGTAAAAGCATAGACCATCTGCTGAGACACCAGCGACTTCACACTGGGGAGAGGCCGTTCACCTGCTCTGACTGTGGGAAGGGATTCACTCTGTCATACCACCTGCTGACACACCAGCGAGTTCACACTGTGGAGAGACCATTCCCCTGCTCTGAATGTGGAAAGAGATTCACTTGCTTATCCGAACTACTGATACACCAGCAAATTCACACTGGGGAGAGGCCGTTCACCTGCTCCGAGTGTGGGAAGGGATTTGCGACATCATCCAACCTGCTGAGCCACCAGCGAGTTCACAAGTGACTGCAGGTGTTCGATTCTGCTATTATTAGAAACATAGAAACATAGAAAATAGGTGCAGGAGTAGGCCATTCGGCCCTTCTAGCATGCACCGCCATTCAATGAGTTCATAGCTGAACATGCAACTTCAGTACCCCCTTCCTGCTTTCACGCCATACCCCTTGATCCCCCTAGTAGTAAGGACTTCATCTAACTCCTTTTTGAATATATTTAGTGAATTGGCCTCAACAACGTTCTGTGGTAGAGAATTCCACAGGTTCACCACTCTCTGGGTGAAGAGGTTCCTCCTCATCTCGGTCCTAAATGGCTTAACCCTTATCCTTAGACTGTGTCCCCTGGTTCTGGACTTCCCCAACATTGGGAACATTCTTCCAGCATCCAACCTGTCTAACTCATCTAAACTTTAAAAGTTTCTATGAGGTCCCTTCTCATTCTTCAGAACTCCAGTGAATACAAGCCCAATTGATCCAGTCTTTCATGATAGGTCAGTCCCGCCATCCCGGGAATCAGTCTGGTGAACCTTCGCTGCACTCCCTCAATAGCACGAATGTCCTTCCTCAGGTTAGGAGACCAAAACTGCACACAATACTCCAGGTGTGGCCTCGACAAGGCCCTGTACAACTGTAGCAACACCTCCCTGCCCCTGTACTCAAATCGCCACGCTATGAAGGCCAACATGCCATTTGCTTTCTCAACCGCCTGCTGTACCTGCATGCCAACCTTCAATGACTGATGTACCATGACACCCAGGTCTCTTTGCACATCCCCTTTTCCTAATCTGTCACCATTCAGATAATAGTCTGTCTCTCTGCTTTTACCATCAAAATGGATAACCTCACATTTATCCACATTATACTTCATCTGCCATGCATTTGCCCACTCACCTAACCTAGCCAAGTCGCTCTGCAGCCTCATAGCATCCTCATCGCAGCTCACACTGCCACCCAACTTAGTGTCATCCGCAAATTTGGAGATACTACATTTAATCCCCTCGTCTAAATCATTAATGTACAGTGTAAACAGCTGGGGCCCCAGCACAGAAACTTGCGGTACCGCACGAGTCACTGCCTGCCATTCGGAAACGTCCCTATTTACTCCTACTCTTTGCTTCCTGTCTGACAACCAGTTCTCAATCCATGTCAGCACAATGTGAATGTTTAAAAATGTATAGAGACATTGAAGTTGAGAACGTGGGAATTGTATAGGGACAGTATAAACTAACAAAGAATTCATGGAGGAAGAGCCATGACATCTCAGACTCGAGACTGCGAAATGTTACAACACTAACACATATTGAAACAAAACCCACAGCTTGCAGAAAAACCTCAAGGTCTTATTAAATCATGTTATTAACCTGAAACATTAACAGAAGGTATTTGTTTAAAATCAGACCATACTGAGGTCGGCTTATGAGTGGACAAAGGGAAAGAGGGATCAAAAGAGATAGGCTGAACTCGGATGTCACTCTAGCCCTATCTTGTTATCTTTTGCCAAAAATGTATAACCGTCGTGCCTTTACAATGTAACGTCACTTTGTCCGTAGGAAGTGGGTGCGTTCAAACAGACTTGCATTCCTTCTGTCTGATAAGATCCCCGATCGGGATTTGCTTTTTAAATAAAAGCTTGCTTTGTTTAAAGCACAAACGGTATTCGTTTCAGTAATTTTGCTGAACCAGATTGAGGTAAAAAAATCCAGAAATCAACATTTGGTGTCAGAAGTGGGATCTCAACGGACGACTGCTGAAAACTTGCGAATTAAGAGCCAGACTAGCCTTGGACAAGACGAGGGAAATGTGGCCACTGGAGTGAGTATGATTTCAATGTTGCTCCAGTTTCCCCTGGTTTCAAAAGTCTGAGGAAAGTTTAGCCACTCGCTGGTTCTCAGATAGTATCTGAACGAGATCCAGGACAATCTGGTGAATACCTTTCAAACTTAGAATAGGGATAGAGATAGGGAAATTGCGCAGTGACGCAAACCAAGCGGCGACTTGGAAAGATAGGTTAGAATAGGTAAGTCTGCATGGGTTCAAGGCCCAGAGCCTGCCTGGGTTCGAAGCCCAGTGTCTCTGTGTGTTCGAGGCCCAAGTAGATCCGTGCGGTGACACGGAAATTAGGGATAGTTAGAGCTAAATATGGATAGATGATCAGTCATGGATCCAAAAATTAATAGGAAACAAAAGAGACTCTAATGAACGCTTGTTTTAAATGAGAAATGCTTGTGTGATTTTTACTGTGTAAAAAAAAAGCTGGGGAGTTGTGGTTTGTTTTAGCTCCTCCCACTTTTTCAAACAGAATGAAAGTTTTTTTTAACCCTTGGTAGTGTTGTCCTGTATGTGGGAAGTTTAAGAGTGTGAACCTTCTTGAATTACGTATATTCGGATGATAAGTTACGGAGCCAGGAAATGCACAAAGGATAGGTTTGTTGAGTAAAAATAAAAGAAAAAAATACATGGTCCCGGTGGTTAAAAAAAAAGGATTTGACATGCTCACTTACTTGTTGAAAGAAAACATTCAGAGAAGGCACAGCAAAACAACTGAGATGGATTCAAAAGGATTCAAAAAAAATATTATATTAAATAACACGACCTTGAGGCTGGAACAATTGAGATAACGAAAAGCAGTCCACAGCCTACGTGCCAGACTTCTCTCTAGTTATGGAAAAGACAAAAAAAAAGTAACGTACTAAATAGGTGCTGAAAGAAAAAAAAAAAAAATTCTGAGATTTTAAATTATGAGAAAAATTCCACTGCAGTCTTAAAATAAAATCACTCCTGTCCAGTTGGCAGAAAAACTCCATTAAATTAGGGCTTTCATTGACAGAGGAGGACATATTAAAAACCGTAGACGTCTTAAAGAAAGAGTGCACGCACGAGAAACCTACTCAGAGTTCCACTGGGACCTCTGAGAAATGTATCGATAGACGACTTAGTTAAAATGGCTGGCTTTGCGTTGACCGAGGCTAATGACGAAATTGAATTTCAGTAAACAAATGTGTGGTCTCGTTTTAAATCAATTTAAAAAATGTATATATCTTTGGCAAGTACTTGAATAAGAAGTTAAAAAATATTGGAGTTTAATCAAATGCTGCCTTTCCTAATGAAAAGATGTTTTTTTCCAGATGGTTACGTGAAGTCACGTAATGACATGAGGTCTTCTTACAAACCTATAAAGGAGTTAACCCTTTCCATTGAAAGCCGTTCATACTGAACATTATCAATTTGGATTTCTTAATAGAAAAAAGACTCACCTAACAGAGGAATGGTGCGATAGTCAGAATAAAAATAAAAACAGAACTAGCTTATGTAATAATACTTGCCTGATACAATAAAGAAATAGGTACACAAACAAAACAAATTGAAGAGTTAAAAGGCTAAGATAAATAAGCTGAAAGGGATCCACAAACCCAACTTAACCCTGACCTCCGATTTCACGGAGTGATCTCGACATGCCTGGATATAATGCAGAATCAAGGGACCTGTGGGCCTTGGTAAAGCAAACCCTGAGCCCGACTGAGCATGCCCGATTTCTAACTCACCTAGGACGTGCTACTCATGATGCATTAGTGGTTGCTCACCCGAACGATGTCCAGGATCGCCTAAACTCTATCTTTAATGCTCTCACCACGACCCTTCAGAAGCCCATCAGTATGGAGCCGCCTCGGGTGGAAGGACCAAAACCCGACCCAAGGAGATACCAGATGGAACTGCAGTATTGCGTGCAGGGTTGGGTGGATAAACGGGAATACGGTTATATCAAACACCCAAATGGCCCGGGCCCTGCTAATTACGGACCGCCCTATTTGGAATAGAAATTGTCCCTCCCATCGGCACGAAAAAGGAAGAGGAGGAAGAGGAGGGGGGCAAGGGGGGAGAGGACGGGGATCTTACACCAACTTCTCCCAGAACAACCCGTTTGGCCAACCGTCCCCTGATTCGTATTGACTCAGAAGGGACCTTCTCCGGATGACGAACCGATGATATTGTTAAAAATTCGGAATGAGTGGCAACCCTTCTTGAAAGATACCGGAGCTTTCATGTCTTCTGTACAATCAAAGCTTAAACTCCCCGCCTTCACTGAAACACAGGGACTGTCAGGATTCCTGGGACAAGTCTCTACATTCCCGGTGTCAGAACCGGTTAAAATAGGTTACCAGGAAGAATTGGTGGAACATCGATTTGTTATCACAACCAATCTGGACGGTAACTTGATGGCTGGAGACCTCCTCTGCAAATTCCGGTTGCATTTGGAGTGTGGAGATGATGAGATTATTGTAAAACAGGGAACCCTTAAGCGGCAGTATTATACCACTAGAATCCCTCAGTGGTGGTCTCTGGACCTGCCGCAGGCACCCTCTCACGTGACCCTAGCATGCGAACCCAGTGGAAAGAATCAGGATCTGCAGAACTTTGATCAGGATCACGAAGGGGAAGTGAAGGAAATTCTATTAAGGGCTAGAGTGACTGGACAGGAAGAGAAGGCAGATTTTGTGGAAATGGACAGCCCCCAACGGTGGCACCACATATTACTCGAATTATTACCTCCTCATCACGCCAATGATTTGGGAGTTATGGTGTGCCAGGCTATAGACGAGGCTGACCCTACCAGCAGGGATGTGCAAATTGTAAAACATGGCCGAACAGTCCAATTCAACGGAGACCCCGAGAAGGTCTTAACGATTCTGCAGCATCATACTGGCTCTGACATACCTGACTATGTGGATCCCCATGTGTGGGCAGAGGACCCCTCCCAAGTGGGTTATACTCCGATTGAGATCCCAGTGCAGGGCAATGTGGACAGTACCCACTGACATCACAGGCAATACCGAGTATCCACCGAGCTTTGGAGACTAGCCGAGTCGAACCAATTTGCCAGTTTCCAGTCCCTAGCACGGCTAAATAAATGCGACAGTGGTTGGGGATGATCAATTACTGCAGACCCTGGATCCCTAATGTTGCCCTGATGACTACGCACCTCACCCCGTATACAAATAAGTAAGGCAGCTTTGAAATAGAAACCGTAGTCGTCCAAGCCTTTAAGGAACTAAAGACAGCCCTGCTGCAAGCTGCGGCTTTGGGCCGGCTCCTCTATGACCGGCCCTTTCAACTGTATTGAACAATTCTGAAAGACTGTGCTACCGTTGTCTTAACACCTCTCACTCCGTAGCTGCCCTCCTGGGCCAACTGCAGACTCAACAACTTACCATGGCCAGGCAAAGCAGATCTGAGATCTACTTACTAAACAATCCTAAGCTGACCTTTCGGCACTGTACTGCAATTAATCCGGCCTATTTTCTTACTGAGCCGCCCCAAGATGAGGAAGAGCCCAGTCATGATTGTTTATCTTTAATTCAAGAGGCCACATCAGTCAGGGAAGATTTAGTTGATGTACCAACTGAAGATCGAGACTGTATTATGTATGTTGACGGAATTTCTTCTATTAATCTCAGGATACGCCATAGTAAACCAGGAGAATCAGGTCTTGGAATCTGCCGCTTTTGAAACCGCCTATTCTGCCCAACAAGCTGAACTATTCACCCTCACCCGAGCCTGTATCTTGGCCAAAGACCTCAAAGTCAATATCTACACCGACTCTAGGTATGCCTTTGGGGTGGCCCATGATTTCGGACAATTATGGAAAAATAGGGGTTTCCTAACCTCACAGGCGAATGAGATATCCCATGAGCAACTAGTATCTGAATTGTTGCAAACCCTCATGCTCCCAAGTGTATTGCCGTTGTTAAATGTACCACTCACACCACCGGAAAATCTCCGGTTGATATAGGGAACCACTATGTTGACAAAGAGGCTAAACAGGCCTCTCGTGACCAACAGATGTTAGTGCCCAAAATGATGAGTCAGACTAAAAATCCTGCGAAGGATAAGTTAGCTTCGGAAAAACAAATGCCAACCATCCAAGATGTTATAAAAGCACAATTTTTGCAGAACCAGATTGAGAGAAAATAATCCACATTTACACCCTCACTGTAAGACTCTTATATACCCCACACCCCTCACTGTAACAATGATACACCCCACACCACTCACTGCAACACTGATATAGAACACACCGCTCGCTGCAGCACCGATATATCCCACACCCCTCAGTGTAATAGTGACATAGTCCACACCCCTCACTGTAATATCCTGATAGACCCACAGCCCTCACTGTAACACTGATATACCTCACACGTCTCAAGGTAACTTATTGACATACAACACACCACTCACTGTAAAATTGATATACCCCACATTCCTCACTGTAACACACAGATACACCCAAACTCCTCACTGTAACACTGATATATCCCATCCCCCACCCACTGCAACACTGATATACCCCACACCCCTCACTATAACACTGATATAGCCCACACCCCTAACTGTAACACTGATATACCCCACACCCCTCAATGTAACAATCATGGACCCCACACCCATCACTGCAACACACCGATACACCACACACCCCTCACTGGAACACTCATATACCCGACACCACTTACTTTAACGCATCGATATATACCACACCCCTCACTGTAATGCACTTATACACCCCATACCCCTCACTCTAAAATTCAGGTAAGAACCATGCCCCTCACTGTAACACTGATATACACCACACCCCTCACTGTAACACTGATATACCTCAAACCCTTCATTGTAACACTGATATGGCCCACGCCCCTCACTATAACACTGATATACCCCACACCATTCACTGTGGTATTCTGATATACCCACTCCCCTCACTGTAACCCTGAAATACCCCACACCCATCACTGTGAAATCCTGATATACCCACAACCCTCACTGTAACACTGATATTCCTCACACGCCTCAAGGTAACTTAATGATATACAACACACCGCTCACTGTAACACTGATACACCCCACATACCTCACTGTAACACACAGATACAGCCCAAACCCCTCACTGTAACACTGATACACCCCACACACCACAGTATAAAGCGCTTATATACCACTCATTGTAACACTGATATAACCTCACTGTAGCACTGATATACCCCACACCACTCACTGCAACACTGATATACCCAACACCCCTCACGTAACACTGATATACCCTACACCACTCACTGCAACACGGATATACCCTACACCCCTCAATGTAACAATAATATACCCCACACCATCACTGCAAAACACCGATACACCCCACACCTCTCAGTGGAACACTCATATACCCCTCACCCCTTTCTTCAACGCACTGATATATACCACATCCCTCACTGTAAAGCACTTATACACCCCACACCTCTCACTCTAAAACTCAGGTAAAAACCATGCCCCTCACTGTAACACTGATATACCCCCCTCCATTGTAGCACTGATATACCCCACACCCCTCACTGTAACACTGAAATACCCCACACACCTCACTGCAACAGATGTACCCAACACCCCTCACTATAACACTGATATACCTCACACCCTTCACTGTAACATTGATATACCTCACGCCACTCATTGTAG
This sequence comes from Pristiophorus japonicus, assembly GCF_044704955.1. Lineage (NCBI taxonomy): Eukaryota > Metazoa > Chordata > Chondrichthyes > Pristiophoridae > Pristiophorus > Pristiophorus japonicus. The sequence goes on from NW_027252779.1 coordinate 14,335,536, forward strand.
CACTGATATACCCCACACCCCTCACTGTAACACCGATATGCCCCGTACTACTCACTGTAACACCGATATACCCCACATTCCTCACTGTAACACTGATATATCCTACACCCCTCACTGTAACACCGATATACCCCAAACTCCTCACTGTAACACTGATATACCCCACACTCCTCATGTGACACTGATTTACCCCACGCCCCTCACTGTAACACGGATATACCCCACAACCCTCACTGTGGTATTCTGATAGACCCACTCTCCTCACTGTAACACTGATATACACCACGCCTCTCACTGCTACACTGACATAGTCCACACCCCTCACTGTGATATCCTGATATACCCACAACCCTCACTGTAACACGATATTCCTCACACGCCTCAAGGTAAATAACTGACATAGAACACACCGCTCACTGTAACACTGATATACCCCACATACCTCACTGTAACACACAGATGCACCCCAAACCCCTCACTCTATGACTGATATAACCCACACACCTCAGGTTGAAGTGCTCATATACCACTGATTGAAACACTGATATACACCCCCACGCCTCCCTGTAACACTGATATCCCACTCACCCCACAGTGAACCACTCAGCTAAGATCCACACGCTACACTCTAACCCACTGATGTACCCGACACCGCTCAATATAACACTGACAGAGCCCACACCACGCACTGTAAAACTGATATACCACACACCCTTAACTGTAACACCGATATACCCCACACCCCTCATTGTAACACTGAAATACTCCACACCCCGCACTGCAACACTGATATACCCACCACTCCTCACTGTAACACTGATATACCACACACCCCTCAATGTAACACTAATATACCTCTCACCACTCAATGTAACACTGATATACCCCATATTCCTCACTTTAACACTTAAATACCCCACACCCCTCACTGTAACACTGATATACCCCACACACCTCAATGTAACAGATGTAACCCACAGCCCACACTATAACACTGATATACCTCACACCCTTCACTGTAACATTGATATACTCCACACCCCGCACTGTAACACTGATATACCCCACACCCCTCACTGTAACACTGATACACCCCACACCCCTCACTGTAACACTATTATACCCCACACCCCTCACTTTAACACTGATATACCCACCACCCCTCAGTGTAACACTGAAATACCTCACACCCTTCACTGTAACATTGATATACCCCACACCCCTCACTGTAACATCGATATACCACACACTCCTCACAGTAACACTGATTTACCCCACGCCCCTCACTGCAACACTGATATACCCCACAACCCTCACGGTGGTATTCTGATAGACACTCTCTCCTCACTGTAACACTGATATACACCACGCCTCTCACTGTGATATCCTGATATACCCATAACCCTCACTCTAACACCGATATTCCTCACACGCCTCAAGGTAAATAACTGACATACAACACACCGTTCACTGTAACACTGATATACCCCACATACCTCACTGTAACACACAGATGCACCCCAAACCCCTCACTGTAAGACTGATATACCCGACACAACTCAGGTTGAAGCGGTCATATACCACTGATAGTAACACTGATATATACACCCGCCACTGTAGCACTGATATACCCCAAACCGGTCACTGCAAAACTGATATACCCCACATTCCTCACTTTAACACTGATATACACCACACATCTCACTGTAACGCTGGTATACCTCACACCCCTCACTGTAACACTGATATACCTCACACCCCTCACTGTAACACTGATATACCCCACACACCTCACTGAAACAGATCTACCCCACAGCCCACACTCTCACACTGATATACCTCACACCCTTCACTGTAAGATTGATATACCCCACACATCTCACTGTAACACTGATATACCTCACACCCCTCACTGTAACACTGATATACCCCACATTCCTCACTTTAACACTGATATACCCCACACATCTCACTGTAACACTGATATACCTCACACCCCTCACTGTCACACTGATATACCCCACATTCCTCACTTTAACACTGAAATACCCCACACCCTTCACTGTAACACTGATATACCCCACACACCTCACTGAAACAGATGTACCCCACAGCCCACACTATAACACTGATATACCTCACACCCTTCACTGTAACATTGATATACTCCACACCCCGCACTGTAAAACTGATATACCCCACACCCCTCACTGTGACACTGATACCACCCCACACCCCTCACTGTAGCATTATTATACCCCACACCTCTCACGGTAACACTGATATACCCACCACCCCTCAGTGTAACACTGAAATACCTCACACCCTTCACTGTAACATTGATATACCCCACACCACTCACTGTAACACTGATATACCCCAAACCCCTCACAGTAACACTGAAATACTCCACACCCCGCACTGCAACACTGAATTACCCCACACGCCTCATTGTAACACTGATACACCCACCACTCCTCACTGTAACACTGATATACCCCACACCCCTCACTGTAACACTGATATACCCCACACCCCTCAATGTAACACTGATATACCACACATCACTCATTATAGCAATGAGATACCCCAAACCCCTCACAGTAATATTGATATACCGCGCACCACTCACTTTAACACACTGATATACACCCCCACGCCTCCCTGTAACACTGATATCCCACTCACCCCACAGTTAACCACTCAGCTAAGATCCACACGCTACACTCTAACACAGTGATGTACCCGACACCGCTCACTGTAACACTGATATACCCCACACCCCTCACTGTAACACTGACATAGCCCACAAGCCTCACTGTAACACTAATATACCACACACCCCTCACTGTAACACTAATATACCCCACCACTCCTCACTGTAATGATGATATCCCACTCACCCCGCAGTGTAACACTCAGATAAAACCCACACCCATCACTATAAAACTGATATACCCCACACCCCTCACTGTAACATTGATATACCCCACACCCCTCACTGTAACACTGATATACCCCACACCCCTCACTGTAAAACTGATACACCCCACACCCCTCACTGTAACACTATTATACCCCACACCCCTCACTTTAACACTGATATACCCACCACCCCTCAGTGTAACACTGAAATACCTCACACCCTTCACTGTAACATTGATATACCCCACACCCCTCACTGTAAAATCGATATACCACACACTCCTCACATTAACACTGATTTACCCCACGCCCCTCACTGCAACACTGATATACCCCACAACCCTCACTGTGGTATTCTGATAAACACTCTCTCCTCACTGTAACACTGATATACACCACGCCTCTCACTGTGATATCCTGATATATCCACAACCCTCACTCTAACACCGATATTCCTCACACGCCTCAAGGTAAATAACTGACATACAACACACCGTTCACTGTAACAGTGATATACCCCACATACCTACTGTAACACACAGATGCACCCCAAACCCCTCACTGTAAGACTGATATACCCGACACAACTCAGGTTGAAGCGGTCATATACCACTGATAGTAACACTGATATATACATCCGCCACAGTAGCACTGATATACCCCACACCGGTCACTGTAAAACTGATATACCCCACATTCCTCACTTTAACACTGATATACACCACTCATCTCACTGTAACACTGGTATACTTCACACCCCTCACTGTAACACTGATATACCTCACACCCCTCACTGGAACACTGATATAACCCACACACCTCACTGTAACAGATCTACCCCACAGCCCACACTCTCACACTGATATACCTCACACCCTTCACTGTAAGATTGATATACCCCACACATCTCACTGTAACACTGATATACCCCACACCGGTCACTGTAAAACTGATATACCCCACATTCCTCACTTTAGCACTGATATACACCACACATCTCACTGTAACACTGGTATACCTCACACCCCTCACTGTAACACTGATATACCCCACATTCCTCACTTTAACACTGATATACCCCACACATCTCACTGTAACACTGATATACCTCACACCCCTCACTGTAACACTGATATACCCCACATTCCTCACTTTAACACTGAAATACCCCACACCCTTCACTGTAACACTGATATACCCCACACACCTCACTGAAACTGATGTACCCCACAGCCCACACTATAACACTGATATACCTCACACCCTTCACTGTAACATTGAGATACTGCACACCCCGCACTGTAAAACTGATATACCCCACACCCCTCACTGTAACACTGATACACCCCACACCCCTCACTGTAGCATTATTATACCCCACACCCCTCACTGTAACACTGATATACCCACCACCCCTCAGTGTAACACTGAAATACCTCACACCCTTCACTGTAACATTGATATACCCCACACCACTCACTGTAACACTGATATACCCCAAACCCCTCACAGTAACACTGAAATACTCCACACCCCGCACTGCAACACTGAATTACCCCACACGCCTCACTGTAACACTGATACACCCCACATCCCTCACTGTGACACTTTTATACCCCACACCCCTCACTGTAACACTGATATACCCACCACTCCTCACTGTAACACTGATATACCCCACACCCCTCACTGTAACACTGATATACCCACCACTCCTCACTGTAACACTGATATACCACACATCACTCATTATAGCACTGAGATACCCCAAACCCCTCACTGTAATACTGATATACCGCGCACTACTCACTTTAACACACTGATATACACCCCCACGCCTCCCTGTAACACTGATATCCCACTCACCCCACAGTTAACCACTCAGCTAAAACCCACACCCCTCACTATAAAACTGATATACCCCACACCCCTCACTGTAACATTGATATACCCCACACCCCTCACTGTAACACTGATATACCTCATACCCTTCACTGTAAAATTGATATACCCTACACCCCTCACTGTAACACTGAAATACTCCACACCCCGCACTGAAACACTGATAAACCCCACACCCCTCACTGTAACACTGATACACCCCACACCCCTCATTGTAACACTGTTATATCCCACACCTCTCACTGTAACACTGATTTACCCTCCACCCCTCACTGTAACACTGCTATACCCCACACCCTTCACTGTGACACTGATACACCCCACATCCCTCACTGTAACACTGATACAGCCCACACCCCTCACTGTAACACTGTTATACCACACACCCTCACTGTAACACTGATATACCCACCACCCCTCACTTTAACACTGGTGTACCCCACACGCCTCACTGTAACACTGATAGATCCCACACCCCTCACTGTTACACTGATATACCCCACACCCTTCAGTGTAACACTGATATACCATACATCACTCACTATAATACTGATATACCTCACAACATTCACTGTAACATTAATATACCCCATACCCCTAACTGTAACAACGATATACCCCGCAACGCTCACTGTAACACTGAAATACTCCACACCCCGCACTGCAACACTGATACACCACACACCCTTCAATGTAACACTGTTATACCCCACATCCCTCACTGTAACACTGATATACCCACCACCCCTCACTGTAACACTGATACACCCCACACCCCTCACTGTAACACTGATACACCCCACATCCCTCACTGTAACACTGATACACCCCACACCCCTCACTGTCACACTGATATACCCCACAACCCTCAATGTAACACTGATATACCACACATCACTCACTGTACCGCTGACATACACCAAAACCCTCACAGTAACACTGATATACGCCGCAGCACTCACTGTCACACACAGATATACCGCCCCACGCCTCCCTGTAACACTGATATCACACTCACCCGACAGTGAACCACTCAGCTAAGACCCACACGCGGCACTCTAACACACTGATGTACCCGACACCGCTCACTGTAACCCTGATAAACCCCACACCTCTCACTGAAACACTGATATCTCCCACACCGCTCAATGCAACACTGATATCTCCCACACCGCTCACTGCAACACTTATATACCCCACACCCCTCACTCTCACACCGATATAACCCAGACCCCTCACTGTAACACTGACATACCCCACACACCTCACTTTAACAGATGTACTCCACACCCCTTACTATAACACTGATAAACCTCACACCCTTCACTGTAACACTGATATACCCCACGCCCCTCACTGCAACACTGATATACCCCACACCGCTCAATGTAACACTGATATACCCCACACCCCTCACTGTAACACCGATATACCCCACACTCCTCACTGTAACACACAGATGCACCCCAAACCCCGCACTGTAAGACTGATATCCCCGACACAACTCAGGTTGAAGCGGTCATATACCACTGATTGTAACACTGATATACCCCCCCCCCCCCACTGTAGTACTGATATACCCCACACCGGTCACTGTAGAACTGATATACCCCACATTCCTCACTTTAACACTGATATACCCCACACATCTCACTGTAACACTGGTATACCTCACACCCCTCACTGTAACACTGATATACCCCACATTCCTCACTTTAACACTGATATACCCCACACCCCTCACTGTAACACTGATATACCCCACACACCTCACTATAACAGATCTACGCCACAGCCCACACTATAACACTGATATACCTCACACCCTTCACTGTAACATTGATATACCCCACACATCTCACTGTAACACTGATATACCTCACACCCCTCACTGTAACACTGATATACTCCACATTCCTCACTTTAACACTGATATACCCCACACATCTCACTGTAACACTGATATACCTCACACCCCTCACTGTAACACTGATATACCCCACATTCCTCACTTTAACACTGAAATACCCCTCACCCCTCACTGTAACACTGATATACCCCACATACCTCACTGTAACAGATGTACCCCACAGCCCACACTATTACACTGATATACCTCACACCCTTCACTGTAACATTGAAATACCCCACACCCCGCACTGTAACACTGATATACCCCACACCCCTCACTGCAACACTGATACACCCCACACCCCTCACTGTAACACTGTTATACCCCACACCCCTCACTGTAACACTGATATACCCACCACACCTCAGTGTAACACTGAAATACCTCACACCCTTCACTGTAACACCGATACACCCCATACCCCTAACTGTAACACCGATATACCCCACATAACTCATTGTAACACTGAAATAATCCACACCCGCACTGCAACACTGATATACCCCACACGCCTCAGTGTAACACTGATACACCCCACACCCCTCACTGTGACACTCTTATACCCCAAACCCCTCACTGTAACACTGATATGCCCACCACTCCTCACTGTAACACTGATATACCCCCCACCCCTCACTGTAACATTGATATACCCCACACCCCTCAATGTAACACTGATATACCACACATCACTCACTATAGCACTGATATACCCCAAACCCCTCACTGTGACACTGATATACTGCGCACCACTCACTGTATCACACTGATATACACCCCCACGCCTCCCTGGAACACTGATATCCCACTCACCCCACAGTGAACCACTCAGCTAAGATCCACACGCTACACTCTAACACACTGATATACCCCACACCCATCACTGTAACACTGACATAGCGCACACGCCTCACTGTAACACTGATATACCACACACCACTCACTGTAACACTAATATACCCCACCACTCCTCACTGTAATGCTGATATCCCACTCACCCCACAGTGTTAACACTCAGATAAAACCCACACCCCTCACTATAAAACTGATATACCCCAAACCCCTCACTGTAACATTGATATACCCCACACCCCTCACTTTAACTCTGATATACCTCACACCTTTCACTGTAACATTGATATACCCTACACCCCTCACTGTAACACCGATATACCCCATACCCATAACTGTTACACCGATATACCCCACACCTCTCACTGCAACACTGATAAACCCCACACCCCACAATGTAACACTGATATACCACACATCACTCACTATATCAATGATATACCCCAAAACCCTCACTTTAACACTGATATACCTCGCACCACTCACTGTAATACACTGATATACCCCCCACGCCTCTCTGTAACACTGATATCCCACTCACCCCAGAGTGAACCACACAGCTAAGATCCACACGCTGCACTCTAACACACTGATGTACCCGACACCGCTCACTGTAACACTGACATAGCCCTCACCCCTCACTGTAACACTCATATCTCCCACACCGCTCACTGTAACATTTATATACCCCACACACCTCACTCTAACACCGATATCCCCCATACCCCTCACTGTAACACTGATGTACACGTCACCGCTCACTGTAACACTGATATACCACACACACCCCTCACTGTAACAATGGCATAGCCCACACGCCTCATGTAACACTAATATACCACACACTCCTCACTGTAACACTAATATACCGCACCACTCCTCACTGTAAAGCTGATATCCCACTCACCCCGCAGTGTCACACTCAGAAAAAACCCACACCCCTCACTATAAAACTGATATACCCCACACACCTCACTGTAACACTGATATACCTCACACCCTTTACTGTAACATTGATATACCCCACACCCCTCACTGTAACACCGATATACCCCACACCCCGCACTGTAACACTGATATACCCCACACCCCTCACGGTAACACAGTTATATCACCACACCTCTCACTGGAACACTGATATACCCTCCACCCCTCACTGTAACACTGCTATGCACCACACCCCTCACTGTAACACTGATATACCCCACATCCCACAATGTAACACTGATATACCACACATCACTCACTATAACAATGATATACCCCAAAACCCTCACTGTAACACTGATATACCTCGCACCACTCACTGTTACACACTGATATACCCCCACGCCTCCGTGCAACACTGATATACCACTCACCCCAAAGTTAACCACTCAGCTAAGACCCACACGTTACACTCCAGCACACTGATGTACCCGACACCGCTCACTGTAACACTGATATACCCCACACAACTCACTGTAACACTGATATACCCCACACCTCTCACTGTAAAACTGACATGCCCCACACACCTCACAGTAACACTGATATACCCCACACAACTCACTGTAACACTGATATACCCCACACCCCTCACTGTAACACTGATATTCCCCACACACCTCACTGTAACAGATGTACCCTACACCCCACACTATAACACTGATATACCTCACACCCTTCACTGTAACATTGATATATCCTACACACCTCACTGCAACACTGAAATACTCCACACTCCGCAATGTAACACTGATATACCCCACACTCCTCACTGTAACATTGATACACTCCAGACCCCTCACTGTAACACTGTTATACCCCACATTACTCACTATAACACTGATATACCCCAAACCCCTCACTGTAACAATGATAGACCCCACAGCCCTCAATGTAACACTTATACACCCCACATCCCTTACTGTAACACTGATATACCCCACACTCCTCACTGTAACACTGATATACCCCACCCCTCAATGTAACACTGATATACCACACATCACTCACTATAACACTGATATACCCCAACGCCTCACTGTAACACTGATATACCCCAAACCCCTCACTGTAACATAGATATACCCCACACCCCTAACGGTAACACTGATATACCCCACAATGCCTCACTGTAACACTCATACAGCTCACACCCTTCACTGTTACACTGATATATACAACACCACTCTCTGTAACACTAATATAGCCCAAAACCCTCATTGTAACACTGATATACCCGCCACACCTCACTGTAACACTGATATAGCTCACTCCCCTCACTGTAACACGATATATATCACACACCCCTCACTGTAATACTGATCTACCGCACACCACTCACTGTAACACACTGATATACACCACACCCCTCACTGCAACACCGATATACCCCACACCCCTCACTGTAACACTGATATACCCCACACGCCTAACTGTAAAACTGATTAACCCCACACCCCTCACGTTAACACTGATATCCCCCACACTTCACTGTAACACTGATATACATCACACCCCTCACTGTAACACACTGATATACCCCACACCCCTCAGTGTAATACTGATATACATCTTAACCCTCACTGTAACACTGATATACACCAAACCCCTCAGTGTAATACTGATATACGCCATACACCTCTCTGTAACACTGTTATACTCCACACCCCTCACTGTAACACTTATATATCCCACACCCTTCACTTTTACACTGATATATCCCTCACCCCTCACTGTAAAAATGATATACCACACACCCCTCACTGTAACACTGATATTCCCCGCACCCCTCACTTTAACACTGATATACCCCACACCACTCACTATAACACTGATATACACCACACCCCTCACTGTAACACTGATAGAGCCCACAACCCTCATTGTAACACTGATATATCCCGCACCCCTCACTGTAACACTGATATACCCCACACACATCACTGTAAAAACGATATACCCCACACCCCTCACTGTAACATTAATATACCACACACCCCTCACTGTAACAACTATGTACACCACACCCTTCACTGCAACCTTAATATGGCCCACACCCCTCACTGTAACACTGATATACCCCACAACCCTCACTGTAATACTGATATACCCCATACCCCTCACTGTAACACTGATATACCCCACAAGCCTCAATGTAACACTGATATATCCCACTCCGCTCATTGTAACACTGATATACATCCTAACCCTCACTGTAACACTAATATAGCCCACAAATCTCACTGTAGCCCTGATATAGCTCACACACTGATATTTCCCACACCTCTCACTATAATACTGATCTACCGCACACCCCTCACTGTAACACACTGATATACACAACACCCATCACTGTAAAACTGATACACCCCACATCACTCATTGTAATGCTGATATACATCACACCCCTCAATGTAACACTGATATACCCCACACTCCTCGCTGTAACAGTGATATACCCCATACCCTCACATGAAGACTGATATACCCCACACCCTTCACTGTAACACTGTTATACCCCACGCCCCTCACTGTAACACCGATATACCCCACATCTCTCATTGTAACGCTGATATACCCCCCACCCCTCACTCTAACACTGATATACCCCACAGCCCTCACTGTAACAATGATATACACAACACCCCTCACGGCGACTCTGATATACGCCACATCCCTCACTGTAACACTGATATACCCCGCACCGCTCACTGTAACACTGATATACCCCACACCCCTCACTGTAACACTGAGGTAACCACAACCCTCACTATAACACTGATTTACCCCACACACCTCACTGTTACACTGATATACCCCGCACCCACCAATGTAACACTGATAAACCACACACCCCTCACTCTAACACTGAAAAACCCCGCACCCCTCACTGTAACACTGATATATCCCACACCCCTCACTGTAACACTGTTATAAGCCCACACCCCTCACTGCAACACTGTTATACCACACACCCCTCACTGTAACACTGATATCCCCCACAGACCTCAATGTAACACTGATATATCCCGCTCCGCTCATTGTAACACTGATATATCTCATAACCCCACACTTTAACACTGATATACCCCACACCCCTCAGTATAATACTGATATACCTCACACACTTCTCTGTAACACTGATATACCCCCCCTAACGGTAACACTGATATAACCCACAAACCTCACTGTAACACTGATACAGCTCACACCGCTCACTGTTACACTGATATATACCACACCCCTCAATGTAACACTAATATAGCCCACAACCCTCATTGTAACACTGATATACCCCCCACACGTCACTGTAACACTGATATAGCTCACTCTCCTCACTGTAACACGATATATATCACACACCCCTCACTGCAATACTGATCTACCGCACACCCCTCACTGTAACACACTGATATACACCACACCCCTCACTGTAACACTGATATACCCCACACCCCTCACTGTATTACTGATATACCGCACACCCCTCACTGCAACACCGATATACCCCACACCCCTCACTGTAACACTGATATACCCCACACGCCTAACTGTAACACTGATTAACCACACACCCCTCACTGTAACACTGATATACCCCACACCCCTCACTATAACACAGATCTACCCCACAACCCTCACTGTAACACTGATATCCCCCACACCCCTCACTGTAACACTGATATACATCACACCACTCATTGTCACACACTGATATACCCCACACCCCTCAGTGTAACACTGATCTACCCCAAAATCCTCACTGTAACAATGATATCCCCCACACCCCTCACTGTAATACTGATATACCCCATACAACTCTCTGTAACACTGTTATACTCCACACCCGTCACTGTAACACTGATATATCCCACACCCTTCACTGTAACACTAATATAGCCCACAACCCTCAATGTAACACTGATATATCCCACAAACCTCACTGTAACACTGATATACCCCACACGCCTCACTTTAACACTGATATACCCCACACCACTCATTATAACACTGTTTTACCCCACAACCCTCAATGTAACACTGATACATCCCACAACCCTCATTTTAACACTGATATACCCCACACACCTCACTATAACACTGATATTGCTCACACCACTCACTGTAACACTATATATATCACACACCCTTACTGTAACACTGATTAACCCCACACTCCTCACTGTAACACTGATATATCCGACACAACTCGCTATAACACTGATCTACCCCACAACCTTCACTGTAACACTGATATCCCCCACACCCCTTACTGTAACACTGATATACAACACAATCCTCACTGTAACACACTGATATAACCCACACCCCTCAGTGTAACACTGATCTACCTCAAACCCTCACTATAACACTGATATCCCCCACACCCCACAATGTAACACTGATGTACCCCACACCCCTCACTCTAACACTGATATACCCCATACCCCTCACTGTCACACTGATATACCCCACAAGCCTCACTGTAAAACTGTTATATCCCACTCCGCTCTTTGTAACACTGATAGACATCTTAACCCTCACTCTAACACTGATTTACCCCACACCCCTCAGTGTAATACTGATATATCTTTTACACCTCACTGTAACTCTGATATACTCCACACCCCTCACTGTAACACTGATACACCCCACAAACGTTAATGTAACACTGAAAAACTCACACCACTCACTGTAAAACTGATATTTCCCACACCCCTCACTATAATACTGATCTACCGCACACCCCTTACTGTGACACATTGATATACACCACACTCCTCACTGTAACAATGATATACCCCACACCCCTCATTGTAAAGCTAATGTACCCCACACCCCTCACTGTAACACCGATATGCACCACACACCTCACTGTAACATTGATATACCACACACCCCTCATTGTTACACTGATATTCCCCACACCCTTCACTGTAACACTGATATTCCCCGCACCCCTCACTGTAACACTGATTTACCCCACACCCCTCACTGTTACACTGATTTACCCCGGACCCCTCACGTTAACACTGATTTACCCCGCACCCCCATTGTAACACTGATATACCCCTCACCCCTCACTTTAACACTGATATACCCCACGCACATCACTGTAACAACGATGTACCCCACACCCCTCACTGTAACACTGATATACCACACACTACTCACTGTAACACCGATGTACATCACACACTTCACTGCAACCTTAATATGGCCCACACCCCTCACTGTAACACTGATATACCCCACAACCCTCACTGTAATACCGATATACCCCATACCCCTCACTGTAACATTGATATACCCCACAAGCCTCAATGTAACACTGATATATCGCACTCCGCTCATTGTAACACTGATATACATCCTAACCCTCACTGTAAAACTAATATAGCCCACAACCCTCACTGTAACCTTGATATACCGCACACACCTCACTGTAACACTGATATAGCTCACACCCCTCACTGTAACACTGATATTTCCCACACCTCTCAATATAATACTGATCTACCGCACACCCCTCACTGTAACACACTGATATACACCACACCCCTCACTGTAACACTGATATACCCCACAACCCTCATTGTAATGCTGATATACCCCACGCTCCTCACTGTCACACTGATATACCCAACACCCCTCACTATAACACTGATATACCACACACCCCTCACGATAACACTGATATCCCCCACACCCCTCACTGTAACACTGATATACCTCACACCCCTCACTGTGACACTGATTTACCCCGCACCCCTCACGTTAACACTGATTTACCCCGCACCCCCATTGTAACACTGATATACCCCTCACCCCTCACTGTAACACTGATATACCACACACTACTCACTGTAACACCGATGTACACCACACACTTCACTGCAACCTTAATATAGACCACACCCCTCACTGTAACAATGATATACCCCACAACCCTCACTGTAATACCGATATACACCATATCCCTCCCTGTAACACTGATATACATCACAATCCTCACTGTAACACACTGATATAACCCACACCCCTCAATGTAACACTGATATATCCCACTCCCCTCACTCGTACACTGATATACCCCATACCCCTCACTGTAACACTGATATACCCCACAAGCCTCACTGTAAAACTGATATACTCCACACCCCTCACTGTAACACTGATATACTCCATACACCTCACTGTAACACTGATATAGCTCACACCCCTCAATGTAACACTGATATATCCCACACCCTTCACTGTAACACTAATATAGCCCACAACCCTCACTGTAACACTGATATACCCCACAAAAGTCACTGTAACACTGAAAAACTCACACTCCTCACTGTAAACCTGATATTTCCCACACCCCTCACTATAATACTGATCTACAGCACACCCCTTACTGTGACACACTGATATACACCACACTCCTCACTGTAACAATGATATACCCCACACACCTCATTGTAAAGCTAATGTACCCCACACCCCTCACTGCAACACCGACATGCACCACACCCCTCACTGTAACATTGATATACCACACACCCCTCATTGTTACACTGATATTCACCACACCACTCACTGTAACATTGATATACCCCACACCCCTCATTGTTACACTGATATTCCCCACACCCTTCACTGTAACACTGATATTCCCCGCACCCCTCACTGTAACACTGATATACCCCTCACCCCTCACTTTAACACTGATATAGCACACACTACTCACTGTAACACCGATGTACATCACACACTTCACTGCAACCTTAATATAGCCCACACCCATCACTGTAATACTGATATACCCCACAACCCTCACTGTAATACCGATCTATCCCATACCCCTCACTGTAACATTGATATACCCCACAAGCCTCAATGTAACACTGATAAATCGCACTCCGCTCATTGTAACACTGATATACATCCTAACCCTCACTGTAAAACTAATATAGCCCACAACCCTCACTGTAACCCTGATATACCCCACACACCTCACTGTAACGCTGATATAGCTCACACCCCTCACTGTAACACTGATATTTCCCACACCACTCACTATAATACTGATCTACCGCACACCCCTCACTGTAACACACTGAAATACACCACAACCCTCATTGTAATGCTGATATACCGCACGCTCCTCACTGTCACACTGATATACCCAACACCCCTCACTATAACACTGATATACCACACACCCCTCAAGATAACACTGATATACACCATACCCCTCACAGTATGACTGGTATACCCCACACCCCTCCCTGTAACACTGTTATACACCACACTCCTCACTGTAACACCGATATGCCCCACACCCCTCACTGTAACACTGATATACCTCATAGCACTCACTGTAACACTGATATACCCCACATCCATCACTGTAACACTGATATACCGCACATCCCTCACTGTAACACACTGATATACACCACACTTCTCACTGTAACACTGATCAACCCCTCACCCTTCACTGTAACACCGATATACACCAAATCCCTCACTCTAACACTGATATACCACACACCCCTCACTGTAGCACTGATATTCCCTGCACCCCTCACTGTAACACTGATATACCCCACACCCCTAACTGTAACACTGATATACCCCACACCCCTCACTGTAATACAGATTAACCCCACACTCCTCACTGTAACAATGATATACCCCACACCCCTCACTGTAACACTGATATACCTCACACCCCTCACTGTGATACTGATATGCACCATACCCCTCACTGTAACACTGATATACCACACACCCCTCATTGTTACACTGATATTCCCCACACCCTTCACTGTAACACTGATATTCCCCGCACCCCTCACTGTAACACTGATTTACCCCACACCCCTCACTGTTGCACTGATTTACCCCGCACCCCTCACGTTAACACTGATTTAACCCGCACCCCCATTGTAACACTGATATACCCCTCACCCCTCACTGTAACACTGATATACCCCACGCACATCACTGTAACAACGATGTACACCACACACTTCACTGCAACCTTAATATAGCCCACACCCCTCACTGTAACACTGATATACCCCACAACCCTCACTGTAATACCGATATACCCCATACCCCTCACTGTAACATTGATATACCCCACAAGCCTCAATGTAACACTGATATATCCCACTCCGCTCATTGTAACCCTGATATACATCCTAAACCTCACTGTAAAACTAATATAGCCCAAAACCCTCACTGTAACCCTGATATTCCCCACACACCTCACTGTAACACTGATATAGCTCACACCCCTCACTGTAACACTGATATTTCCCACACCTCTCACTATAATACTGATCTACCGCTCCCCTCACTGTAACACACTGATGTAAACCACACGCCTCACTGTAACACTGATATACCCCACACCCCTCATTGTAATGCTGATATACCCCACGCTCCTCACTGTCACACTGATATACCCAACACCCCTCACTATAACACTGATATACCACACACCCCTCACTATAACACTGATATACACCATACCCCTCACAGTATGACTGGTATACCCCACACCCCTCACTGCAACACTGTTATACCCCACATTCCTCACTGTAACACCGATATACCCTATACCCCTCACTGTAACACTGATATACCTCATAGCACTCACTGTAACACTGTTATACCCCACTTCCATCACTGTAACACTGATATACCCCACACCCCTCACTGTAACACACTGATATACCCCACACTTCTCACTGTAACACTGATCAACCCCGCACCCCTCACTGTAACACCGATATACCCCAAATCCCTCACTGTAATACAGATTTACCCCGCACCCCTCACTTTAACACTGATATACCCCACACCCATCACGGTAACATTGATACACCCCGCACGCATCACTGCAACACCGATGTACACCACACCCCTCACTGTAACACTGATATACCCCATAGCACTCACTGTAACACTGATATTCCTCACACCCATCACTGTAACACTGATATACTCCACACCCCTCACTGTAACACAATGATATACCCCACACCCCTCATTGTAATGCTGATATACCCCACGCCCCTCACTGTCACACTGATATACCCTACAACCCTCACTATAACACTGATATACCACACACCCCTCAATAGAACACGGATAAACCCCATACCCCTCACAGTATGAGTGATATACCCCACACCGCTCACTGTAACACTGTTATACCCCACACTCCTCATTGTAACACAGATATACCCCACACCCCTCACTGTAACACTGATATACCTCAGACGCCTCACTGTATCATTGATATTCCCCACACCCCTCGCTGTAACAGTGATATACCCCACACCCCTCACATTAACATTGATATACACCACAGCCCTCACTGTTACACTGATATTCCCCGCACCCCTCACTGTAACACTGATATACCCCACACCCCTAACTGTAACACTGATATACCCCACACCCCTCACTGTAATACAGATTTACCCCGCACCCCTCACTTTAACACTGATATACCCCGCACCCCTCACTGTAACACTGATATACCCCACACCCCTCACTGTAACACTGATATACCCCACACCTCTCATTGTAACACTGATATACCTCATAAACCCCTCACTGTAACACTGATAAACCCCACACCCCTCAGTTTATTACTGATATACTCCACACACCTCTCTGTAACACTGATATAACCCACAACCCTCACTGTAATACTGATTTACCTCACACCCGTCACTGTTACACTGATTTACCCCGCACCCATCACTTTAACACTGAAAAACCTCGCACCCCTCACTGGAACACTGATATACCACACACTCCTCACTGTAACACTGAAATACACCTCACCCTTCACTGTAACACTGATATATCCCACACCCCTCAATATAACACTGTTATAACCCCACACCGCTCACTGCAACACAGATATACCACACACCCCTATTTGTAACACTGATATACCCCACACCCATCACGGTAACATTGATACACCCCGCACGCATCACTGCAACACCGATGTACACCACACCCCTCACTGTAACACTGATATACCCCATAGCACTCACTGTAACACTGATATTCCTCACACCCATCACTGTAACACTGATATACTCCACACCCCTCACTGTAACACAATGATATACCCCACACTCCTCACTGTAACACTGATATACCACGCACCCCTCACTGTAACACCGATATACCACAAATCCCTCACTGTAAGACTGATATACCACACACCCCTCACTGTATCACTGATATTCCCTGCACCCCTCACTGTAACACTGATATACCCCACACCCCTCACTGTAACACTGATATAACCCACACCACTCAATGTAATAATGATTTACCACGCACCCCTCACTTTTACAGTGATATACCCCGCACCCCTCACTGTAACACTGATATACCTCACACGGCTCACTGTAACACTGATATTCCCGCACAACTCACTGTAACACTGATATACTCCACACCCTTCACTGTAACACTAATATACCTCACACCCCTCAATGTGACACTGGTATACGCCGCACTCCTCACTGTAACACTGATATACCACACAGCCCTCACTGTAACACTGATATACCCCACAACTCTCACGGCAATACGGATATACCGCACACCCCTCACTGTAACACTGATATACCCCACACCTCTCACAGGAATACTGATATACCCCACACCCCTCACTGTAAGACGCTGAAATACCCCACACCCCACACTGTAACACTGAAATACACTATACCCCTCACTATAACACCGATATACCCCACAGACCTCAATGTAACACTGAAATATCCCACTCCGATCATTGTAACACGGATATACCTCATAAACCCCTCACTGTAACACAGATATACCCACACCTCTCAAAGTAATATTGGTATACCCCGCACCCCTCACTGTAACACGCTAAAATACCCCACACCCCAAACTGTAACACTGAAATACACCATACCCCTCACTATAACACTGATATACCCCACAGACCTCAATGTAACACTGATATATCCCACTCCGCTCATTGTTACACTAATATACCACACACCCCTCACTGTAACACTGATACACCCCACACCAATCACGATAACACTGATCTACCCCACAACCCTCTCTGTAACACTGATATCGCCCACAACCCTCACTGTAACACACTGATATACACCACACCCCTCAATGTAACAATGATGTCCCCCACACCCCTCACTGTAACAATGATATACCCCACACCCCTCACTGTAACACTGATATATCCCACACCCCTCACTGTAACACCGATATACCACACACCTCTCACTGTAACACTGATATATCCCACACCAATCTCTATAACACTGATCTACCCCACAACCCTCACTGTAACACTGATCTACCCCAAAACCCTCACTGTAAAACTGATATACATCACACCCCTCACTGTAACAATGATATACCCCACAAGCCTCACAGTAACACTAATATACCCCATAGCACTCACTGTAACACTAATAAACCCCACACCCATCACTGTAACTGTGATATACTCCACACCCCTCACTGTAAAACACTGATATACCCCACACTCCTCACTGTAACACTGATATACACCGCACCCCTCACTGTAACACCGATATACCCCAAATCCCTCACTCTAACACTGATATACCACACACCCCTCACTAAAACATTGATATTCCCTGCACCCCTCACTGTAACACTGATATACCCCACACCCCTCACTGTAACACTGATATACCCTACACCCATCACTGTAATAATGATTTACCACGCACCCCTCACGTTAACACTGATATACCCCGCACCCCTCACGGTAGGACTGATATACCCCACACGGCTCACTGTAACACTAATATTCCCGCACACCTCACTGTAACACTGATATACCCCACACCCTTCACTGTAACACTGATATACCTCACACCCCTCACTGTGACACTGATATACCCCGTACCCCTCACTGTAACACTGATATACCCCACAGCCCTCACTGTAACACTGATATACCCCACAACCCTCACGACAATACTGATATACCGCACACCCCTCACTGTAACACTGATATACACCACACCTCTCACTGTAATACTGATATACCCCGTACCCCTCACTGTAAGGCGCTGAAATACCCCACACCCCACACTGTAACACTGAAATACACCATACCCCTCACTATAACACTGATATATCCCACAGACCTCAATGTAACACTGATATATCCCACTCCGCTCATTGTAACACTGATATACCTAAAAACCCCACACTGTAACACTGATATACCCCACACCCCTCAGTCTATTACTGATATACCCCACACACCTCTCTGTAACACTGATATAACACCACACCACGAACGGTAACACTGATATACCCCACACACCTCACTGTAACACTAATATATAGCCCACAACCCTCATTGTAATACTGATATACCCCACACACCTCACTGTAACACTGATACAACTCACACCGCTCACTGTAACACTATATATATCCCACACCCCTCACTGTAATACTGATATACACCACACCCCTCACTTTAACATTGATATACCCCACATCCCCTCACTGTAACACCGATATACCACACACCCCTCACTGTAACACTGATACATCCCACACCCCTAACTGTAACACTGATTAACCCCACACCCCTCACTGTAACACTGATATACCTCACACCAATCACTATAACACTGATCTACCCCACAAACCTCTCTGCAATACTGATCTACCCCAAAACACTCACTGTAACACTGATATCCCCCATACCCCTCACTGTAACACTGATATACTCCACACCCCTCACAGTAACACACAGATATACTCCACCCCCTCACTGTAACAGTGATCTACCCGACAACCTTCACTGAAACGCTGATATATGCCACACCCCTCATTGTGAGACTGATATACCCCACATCCCTCAATCTATCACTGATATACCGCACACCCCTCATTGCAACAGTGATATATCCCACACCCCTCACTGTAACACTGATAGACCTCACATCCCTCACTGTAATATTGATATATCCCACACGCCTCACTGTAACACTGATATACCTCACATCCCTCACTGTAATACTGATATACCCCAAACCACTCATTGTAAAACTGATATACCTCACACCCTTCACTGTAACCAAGAACTACCCCACACCCCTCACTGTAACACTGATATACCCCAAACCCCTCACTGTAACACACTGATATACCCCACACCCTTCCCTGTGACACTGATATATCCCACACCCCTACCTGTAACACTGATCTACTACACAACCCTCACTGTAACACTGATATACCCAACACCCCTCACTGTTAACACTGATATACACCACACCACTCACTGTAACACTGATATACACCACACCCATCTCTGTAACACAGATATACACCACCCGCTCACTGTAACACTCATCTACCCCACAACCTTCACGGAAACGCAGATATACCCCACAACCCTCAATGTAAGACTGATATACCCGACACCCCTCAATCGAACACTGATATACCGCACACTCTCACTGTAAAACTGATATACGCCACAACCCTCACTTTAACACAGATATACACCTCGCCCCTCACTGTAACACACTAATATACCCCACACCCTCACTGTAACACTGATATACCCCACAGCTATCACTATAACACTGATCTACCCCACAAACCTCTCTGTAACACTGATATCCCCCACACCCCTCACTGTAACACACTGATATACACCACACCCCTCACTGTAACAATGATATACCCCACACCCCTCACTGTAACAATGATATACCCCACACACCTCACTGTAACACTGATCTACCCCAAAACACTCACTGTAACACTGATATCCCCCACACCCCTCACTGTAACACTGATATACTCCACACCCCTCACAGTAACACACAGATATACTCCAACCCCCTCACTGTAACAGTGATCTACCCCACAACCTTCACTGAAACGCTGATATATGCCACACCCCTCATTGTGAGACTGATATACCCCACATCCCTCAATCTATCACTGATATACACCACACCCATCTCTGTAACACAGATATACACCACCCGCTCAATGTAACACTCATCTACCCCACAACCTTCACGGTAACGCAGATATACCCCACAACCCTCAATGTAAGACTGATATACCCGACACCCCTCAATCGAACACTGATATACCGCACACCCTCACTGTAACACTGATATACCCCACACCCTCACTTTAACACAGATATACACCTCGCCCCTCACTGTAACACACTAATATACCCCACACCCTCATTGTAACACTGATATACCCCACAATGCTCATTGTAACACTGATCTACCCCACAAGCCTCACAGTAACACTGATATACCGCACACCCCTCACTGTAACACGGATATATCCCACAACCCACACTTTATCACTGATATACACCACACCCCTCACTGTAACACTGATCTGCGCAACATCCCTCACTATAACACTGATATACCCCAAACCCTTCACTGTTACAGTGATATAACCCACACCCCTCACAGTAACTCTGATATACCCCACACCTTCACTGTAACACTGATATACACCACACCACTCACTGTAACACTGATATACCCCACAAGCCTCACTGTCACAATGATATATCCCATACCCCTCACTTTAACACTGATATACCCCACACCCGGCACTGTAAAACTGATATACCCCACACCCCTCACTGTAACACACTGATATATCCCACAACCCTCCCTGTAACACCGATATAGGCAACACCTCTCACAGTAACACTGATATTTCCTACACCCCTCACTGTAACACTGATATACCCCACACCCCTCTCTGTAACACTGATATACAGCACACACCTCACTTAACAGACTGATATAACCCACACCCCTCATTGTAACACTGATCTACCCCACAACCCTGATTGTAACACTGATATATCCCACACCTCTCACTGTAACACTGATATACCCCACACCCCTCACTGTAACACTGAATACCCCACACTCTTCATTGTAACACTGATATACACCACACCACTCACTGTAACACACTGATATATCCCACACCCCTCCCTTTAACACCGAAATACCCCACACCCCTCACAGTAACACTGATATTTCCTACACCCCTCACTGTAACACTGATATACCCCACACCCCTCTCTGTAACACTGATATACACCACACACTCACTGTAACACTATTATATACTCCACACCCCTCACTGTAACACTGATACACCCAACACCCCTCACTGAAACACACTGATATACCCCAAAACTCTCACTGTAACACTGATATACCGCACACCCCTCTCTGTAAAACAGATATACACCACCCCCCTCAATGTAACACTGATCTACCACACAACCTTCACTGTTATGCTGATATACCCCACAACGCTCAATGTAATACTGAATTACCCCACACCACTCAATCTAACACTGATATACCGCAGACCCCTCATTGTAACACGGATATACCACAGAACCCTCACTGTTACATTGATATACCGCACAACCCTCTCTGTAACACGGATATACTCCACACCCTCACTGTAACACTGATCTACACCACAACCCTCACAGTAACACTGATATTCCCCACACCCCTCACTGTAACACTGATATACCCCACACCCCTCAATGTAACACTGATATATCCCACACCCTTCACTGTAACACTGATATACCCCACACCCCTTACCGTAACACTGATATATCCCACACCCCTCACTGTAACATTCATACACCACACACACCTCTCTGTAACACTGATATACAGCACACACCTCACTGTAACACACTGATATACCCCACAACGCTCACTGTAACACTGATCTACCCAACAACCCAGTGATATACCCCACACACCTCACTGTAACACTGATATACACAAACCCCTCACTGTAACACTGATATACACCACACCACTCACTGTATCACTGATATACCCCACACCTCTCTCTGCAACACATATATACACCACCCCCTCACTGTAACACCTTTCTACCCCACAACCTTCACTGTAACGCTGATATACCCCACACATCTCAATGTAAGACTGATATACCCCACACCCCTCACTGAAACATTGATATACACCACACCCCTCACTGTAAAACTGATATAAACCACAAACCTCACTGTAACACTGATATACACAAACCCCTCACTGTAACACTGATATACCCCACACCCATCACTGTAACACTGATATACACCACACCCCTCACCTTAACACTTATGTACCCACACCCCTCACTGTAACACTGGTATACCCCACACCCTCACTGTAACACTGATATACCCCACATCCCTCACAGGAGCACTGCTTTACTCCACACCCCTCACAGTAACACTGATAACCACACACCCCTCACAGTAACACTGATATACCCCACACTCCTCGCTGTAACACTGATATACCCCACACCCCTCACTGGAACAGTGATATACCCCACACCCCTCACTGTAAAACTGATATACCCCACAGCCCTCACTGTAATACTGATATACCCCACACCGCTCACTGTAACACTGATATTCCCGCACCCCTCACTGTAACACTGATATATCCCACACCGCTCACTGTAACACTGATATGCCCCACACCTCTCATTGTAATACTGATATAACCCGCACCCCTCACTGTAACACGCTGAAATACCCCACACCCCACACTGTAACACTGAAATACACCATACCCTTCACTGTAACACCGATATACGCCATAGACCTCAATGTAACACCGATATATCCCACTCCGCTCATTGTAACACTGATATACCTCATAAACCCGTCACTGTAACACTGATATACCCCACACCCCTCACTGTAATACAGATTTACCCCACACCCCTCACTGTAACACTGATATACCTCACACGCCTCACTGTATCACTGATATTCCCCACACCCCTCGCTGTAACACTGATATACCCCACACCCCTCACATTAACATTGATATACACCACAGCCCTCACTGTTAAACTGATATATCCCACACCCCTCACTGTAACGCTGATATACCCCACACCCCTCACTGTAACACTGATATACCTCATAGCACTCACTGTAACACTGATATACCCCACATCCATCACTGTAACACTGATATACCCCACACACCTCACTGTAATACACTGATATACCCCACACTTCTCACTGTAACACGGATCAACCCCGCACCCCTCACTGTAACACCGATATACCCCAAATCCCTCACTCTAACAATGATATACCACACACCCCTCACTGTAGCACTGATATTGCCCGCACCCCTCATTGTAACACTGATATACCCCACACCCCTAACTGTAACACTGATATACCCCACACCCCTCACTGTAATACAGATTTACCCCGCACCCCTCACTTTAACACTGATATACCCCGCACCCCTCACTGTTACTCTGATATACCCCACACCCCTCACTGTAATACAGATTAACCCCGCACCCCTCACTTTAACACTGATATACCCCGCACCCCTTACTGTAACACGCTGAAATACCCCACACCCCAAACTGTAACACTGAAATACACCACACCCTTCACTGTAACACTGATATACCCCATAGACCTCAATGTAACACTGATATATCCCACTCCGCTCATTGTAACACTGATATACCTCATAAACCCCTCACTGTAACAGTGATAAACCCCACACCCCTCAGTTTATTACTGATATACCCCACACACCTCTCTGTAACACTGATATAAACCACAACCCTCACTGTAATACTGATTTACCCCACACCCGTCACTGTTACACTGATTTAACCCGCACCCATCACTTTAACACTGAAAAACCTCGCACCCCTCACTGGAACACTGATACACCGTACACCCCTCTCTGTAACACGGATATACTCCACACCCTCACTTTAACACTGATATACCCCACAACCCTCACTGTAACACTGATCTACAACACAACCCTCACAGTAACACTGATATACCCCACACACCTCACTGTAACACTGATATACGCCACACCCCTCACTGTAACACTGATATATCCCACATCCCTCACTGTAACACTGATATAAACCACACACCTCACAGTAACACTGATATTCACCACACCCCTCAATGTAACACTGATATATCCCACACCCCTCACTGTAACACTCATACACCACACACACCTCTCTGTAAAACTGATATACAGCACACACCTCACTGTAACACACTGATATACCCCACAACCCTCACTGTAACACTGATCTACCAAACAACCCAGTGATTTACCCCACACACCTCACTGTAACAAAGATATACACAAACCCCTCACTGTAACACAGATATACACCACCCCCTCACTGTAACACTGATCTACCCCACAACCTTCACTGTAACGCTGATATACCCCACTCCCCGCAATGTAAGACTGATATACCCCACACCCCTCACTGAAACACTGATATACACCACACCCCTCACTGTAACACTGATATAAACCACAAACCTCACTGTAACACTGTTATCCACAAACCCCTCACTGTAACACTGATATACCCCACACCCATCACTGTAACAATGATATACCCCATACCCCTCACTGTAACACTGATAACTACACACCACTCACAGTAACACTGATATACCCCACACCCCTCACTGTAACACTGATAACCACACACCCCTCACAGTAACACTGATATACCCCATACTCCTGACTGTAACACTGATATACCCCACAAACCTCACTGTAACAGTGATATACCCCACATTCTCACTGTAAAACCGATATACCCCACACCCCTCACAGTAATGCTGATATACCCCACACCCCTCACTGTAACACTGATATACCCCATAGCACTCACTGTAACACTGATATACCCCACAGCCCTCACGGCTATACTGATATACCACACACCCCTCACTGCAACACTGATATACCTCACACCCCTCATTGTAACACTGATTTGCCCCACACCCCTCACTGTAACACTGATTTACCCCGCACACCTCACTTTCGCACTGATATGCACCGCAACCCTCAATGTAACACTGATACACCCCGCATCCCTCATTGTAACACTGATATACCCCCCATGGCTCACTCAAACACTGATATACCCTGCACCTCTCACTGTAAAACTGATATACCCCACACCTCTCACTGCAACACTGATATAACTCACACCCCTCACTGTAACACTGATATAGCCCGCACCCCTCACTGTAACAGTGATATACCCCACAGCCCTCACTGTTACATTGATATACCCCACACCCCTCATGGCAATACTGATATACCTCACGCCCCTCAATGTAACATTGATATACCTCATATCCCTCACTGTAACACTGATATACTCCACAACACTCACTGTAACAGTGATATTCCCCGCACCATTCACTGTAACACTGATATACCACACACCTCAGTGTAACAAACTGATATACCCTACACCCCTACCTGTAACACTGATCTCACCCACAACCATCACTGTAACACTAATATACCCCACACACCTCACTGTAACACAGATATACCCCACAGCCCTCTCTGTAACACAGATATACACCACACCCTCAAGATAACACTGATCTACCCCACAACCTTCACTGTAACGCTGATATACCCCACACCCCGCAATGTAAGACTGATATACCCCACACCCCTCAGTGTAACACTGATATACACCACACCCCTCACTGTAACACTGATATAAACCACAAACATCACTGTAACACTGATATACACAAACCCCTCACTGTAACACTAATATATCCCACACTCCTCACTGTAACACTGATATATCCCATAGCACTCACTGTAACACGGATATACCCCACACCCCTCATGGCAATACTGATATAACCCACACCACTCACTGTAACACTGATATACCCCATAGCACTCACTGTAACACTGATATACCCCACACCCCTCACGGCTATGCTGATATACTCCACACCCCTCACTGTAACACTGATAGACCTCATCCCCCTCACTGTAACACTGATATACTCCACAACCCTCACTGTTATTCTGATATACCCCGCACCCCTCACTGTAACACTGATATACCCCACACCCATCACTGCAATACTGATATACCCCACTCCACAAACTGTAACACGCTGATATACCCCACACCCCTCACTGTAATACTGAGATACCCCGCAACCCTCTCTGTAACACCGATATACCCCAAATCCCTCACTCTAACACTGATATACCACACACCTCTCACTGTAACACTGATATTCTCCGCACCCCTCTCTGCAACGCTGATATACACCTCACCCCTCATTGCAACACTGATTTACCCCACACCCCTCACTGTAACACTGATTTACCCCGCACACCTCAATTTAACACTGATATACCCCGCAACCCTCACTGTAAAACTGATATAACCCACACCCATCACTGTTACACTGATATTCCTCACACCCCTCAGGGCAATACTGATATACCTCACACCCATCACTGTAACACTGATATACCTCACACCCCTCACTGTAACACTGATATACTCTACAACCCTCACTGTAACATTGATATTCCCCGCACCACTCACTGTAACACTGATATATAACACAACCCTCAAAGTAACACACTGATATAACCCACAACCCTACCTGTAACACTGATCTACCGCACAACCCTCACTGTAACACTGATATACACCACACCCTTCACTGTAACTCCGATATGGCCCACACCCCTCACTGTAACACTCATATACCACACACCCCTCACTGTAACACTGATATACCCCACACTGCTCACTGTAACACCGTTATACCCCACACCCCTCAATTAATACTGATATATCCCACACCCCTCACTGTAACACCCATATACCCCACACACCTCACTGTAACACTGATGAACCCCACACCCTTCACTGTAACACACTGATATATCCCACACACCTCACTAAAACACTGATAAACCCACACCCCTCACTGTAACACTGATATACCCCACACACCTCACTGTTGCACTGATATACCACACAAACCTCACTGTAACACTGATTTACCCCGCACACCTCAATTTAACACTGATATACCCCGCAACCCTAAATGTAACAGTGATAAACCCCGCATCCCTCACTGTAACACTGATATAGCCCACATGGCTCACTCTAACACTGATATACCCCGCACCCCTCACTGTAAAACTGATATACCCCACACCCATCACTGTAACACTGATATACCTCACACCGCTCACTGTAACACTGATATACCGCGCAACCCTCACTGTAAAACTAATATACCCCACAGCCCTCACTGTTACACTGATATACCTCACACCCCTCACGGCAATACTGATATACCTCACACCCCTCACTGTAACACTGATATACCTCACACCCCTCACTGTAACACTGATATAATCCACAAACCTCACTGTAACAGTGATATTCCCCGCACCACTCACTGTAACACTGATATACCACACAACCCTCAAAGTAACACACTGATATAACCCACACCCCTACCTGTAACACTGATCTACCCCACAAGCCTCACTGTAACACTGATATACCCCACACCCCTCACTGTAACACTGATATACCCCACACCCCTCCCTGTAACACACTGATATACCCCACACACCTCACTGTAACAGTGATATACCCCACACCCCTCTCTGTAACACAGATATAAACCACACCCTCACTGTAACAGTAATCTACCACACAACCTTCACTGTAGCGCTGATATACCCCACACCCCTCACTGTAACACTGATATAAACCACAAACATCACTGTAACACTGATATACACAAACCCCTCACTGTAACACTTATATACCCCACACCCCTCACTGTAACACTGATATACACCACACCCCTCATTTTAACACTTATAAACCCACACCCCTCACTGTAACACTGATATACCCCATACCCCTCTCAGTAACACTGATATACCCCACACTCCACACTGTAACACTGATATACACCACACCCCTCAATGTAACAGTGATGTATCCCACACCCCTCACTTTAAAACTGATATATCCCACAGCCCTCACTGTAACACTGATATACCGCACACCCCTCACTGTAACGCTGACATACCCCACACACCTCACTGTAATACTGATGTACCCCATAGCACTCACTGTAACACTGATATAACCCACACCCCTCACGGCAATACTGTTATACCCCACACCCCAAACTGTAACTCTGATATACCTCACACCCCTCACTGTAACATTGATATACTCCACAACCCTCACTGTTGCACTGATATACCCCGCACCCCTCACTGTAACATTGATATACCCCACACCCATCACTGTAACACTGATATACCTCACAGCCCTCACTATAACACACTGATATGCCACACATACCTCACTGTAACACTGAGCTACCCCGCACCCCTCACTGTAACACCGATATACCCCAAATCCCTCACTCTAACACTGATATACCCCACACCCTTCACTGTAAAACTGATATACCCCGCACCCCTCACTGTAACATTGATATACGCCACAGCCCGCACTGTTACACTGATATACCCCACACACCTCACGGCAATACTGATATACCTCACACCCCTCACTGTAACACTGATATACCTCACACCCCTCACTGTAACACTGATATAATCCACAAACCTCACTGTAACAGTGATATTCCCCGCACCACTCACTGTAACACTGATATACCACACAACCCTCAAATTAACACACTGATATAACCCACAACCCTACCTGTAACACTGATCTACCCCACAACCCTCACTGTAACACTGATATACCCCACACCCCTCACTGTAACACTGATATACCCCACACCCCTCCCTGTAACACACTGATATATCCCACACACCTCACTGTAACAGTGATATAGCCCACACCCCTCTCTGTAACACAGATATAAACCACACCCTCACTGTAACAGTAATCTACCACACAACCTTCACTGTAGCGCTGATATACCCCACACCCCTCAATGCAACACTGATATAAACCACAAACATCACTTTAACACTGATATACACAAACCCCTCACTGTAACACTTATATTCCCCACACCCCTCACTGTAACACTGATATAAACCACAAACATCACTGTAACACTGATATACACAAACCCCTCACTGTAACACTTATATACCCCACACCCCTCACTGTAACACTGATATACACCACACCCCTCATTTTAACACTTATAAACCCACACCCCTCACTGTAACACTGATATACCCCATACACCTCTCAGTAACACTGATATACCCCACACTCCACACTGTAACACTGATATACACCACACCCCTCAATGTAACAGTGATGTATCCCACACCCCTCACTTTAAAACTGATATATCCCACAGCCCTCACTGTAACACTGATATACCGCACACCCCTCACTGTAACGCTGATATACCCCACACCCTCACTGTAACACTGATATACCCCATAGCACTCACTGTAACACTGATATAACCCACACCCCTCACGGCAATACTGTTATACCCCACACCCCAAACTGTAACTCTGATATACCTCACACCCCTCACTGTAACACTGATATACTCCACAACCCTCACCGTTACACTGATATACCCCGCACCCCTCACTGTAACATTGATATACCCCACACCCATCACTGTAACACTGATATACCTCACAGCCCTCACTATAACACACTGATATGCCACACATACCTCACTGTAACACTGAGCTACACCGCACCCCTCACTGTAACACCGATATACCCCAAATCCCTCACTCTAACACTGATATACCCCACACCCCTCACTGTAACACTGATATACCCCGCACCCCTCACTGTAACACTGATATACGCCACAGCCCGCACTGTTACACTGATATACCCCACACACCTCACGGCAATATTGATATACCTCACACCCCTCACTGCATCACTGATGTACGTCACACCCCTCACTGTAACACTGATATACTCCACAACCCTCACTGTAACAGTGATATTCCCCGCACCACTCACTGTAACACTGATATACCACACACCAGTCACTGTAAGACTGATAAACCCCACACCCCTCAATGTAACACACTAAGAAACCCCACACTCCTCACTGTTACACTGATATAGCCCGCACCCCTCACTGCAACACTGATATTGCCGACACCACTCACTGCAACACCGATATACCTCACACCCCTCACTGTCACACTATAATACCACACACCGCTCACTGTAACACTGATATTCCCCGCACCCCTCACTGTAACACTGATATACCCCGCAACACTCAATGTAACACTGATATACCCCACACCCCTCACTGTAGCATTGATATACACCACAGCCCTCACTGTTACACTGATATATCCCACACCCCTCACTGTAACGCTGATATACCCCACACCCATCACTGTAACACTGATATACCCCACACCACTCATTGTAACACACTGATCTACACCACACCCCTCACTGTAACACTGATATACCCCGCACCCCTCACTGTAAAACCGATATACCCCAAATCCCTCACTCTAACACTGATATACCACACACCGCTCACTGTAACACTGATATTCCCCGCACCCCTCACTGTAACACTGATTTACCCCACACCCCTCACTGTAGCACCAATATACCTCACACACCACTCACTGTAATGTTGATATACCCCGCACCCCTCACTTTAACACTGATATACAAGGCAACCCTCAATGTAACACTGATATACCCACACACCTCACTGTAACACTGATATAACCCAAATGGCTCACTGTAACACTGATATACCCCACACCCCTCACTGTAACACTGATATACCTCACACCCCTCACTGTAACACTGATATACCCCACAGCCCTCACTGTAACACTGATATACCCCACACCCCTCACGGCAATACTGATATACCGCACTCCCCTCAATGCAACACTGATATACCTCACACCCCTCAATGTAAGACTGATGTACTCCACAAACCTCACTGTAACACTGATATACCCTGCATCACTCACTGTAACACTGATATATCCCACATGCCTCACTGTAACACCTTTATAACCCACACCCCTCACTTTAAAACTGATATAACCCACACCCCTCAATGTAACAATGATATACTCCACAACCCTCAGTGTAACACTGATAAACTCGCACCCCTCACTATAAAACTGATATTCCCCCACCACTCACTGTAACACTGATATACTCCACACCCCTCACTGTGACATTGATATACAGCACAACCCTCACTGTTACACTGATATACCCCACACCAATCACTGTAACTTTGATATACCCCACACCCCTCACTGTAACACTGATATACCCCATAGCACTCACTGTAACACTGATATACCCCTCACCCTTCACTGTAACACTGATATACCCCGCACCCCTCACTGTAACACACTGATATACCCCACACTCCTCGCTGTAACACTGATATACCCCGCACCCCTCACTGTAACACCGATATACCCCAAATCCCTCACTCTAACACTGATATACCACACATCCGTCACTGTAACACTGATAT
Source organism: Pristiophorus japonicus (assembly GCF_044704955.1). Classification (NCBI taxonomy): domain Eukaryota; kingdom Metazoa; phylum Chordata; class Chondrichthyes; family Pristiophoridae; genus Pristiophorus; species Pristiophorus japonicus. Next base: position 14,369,615 of record NW_027252779.1, read on the forward strand.
TCCCTGCACTCCTCACTGTAACACTGATATACCCCACACCGCTCACTGTAACACTGATATACCCCACACACCTCACTGTAATACTGATTTAGAACGCACCCCTCACTTTAACACTGATATACCCCGCAACATTCACTGTAAAACTGATATGCCCCACACGGCTCATTGTAACACTGATATTCCCGCACCCCTCACTGTAACACGGATATACCCCACACCCCTCACTGTAACACTGATATACCACACACTACCTCACTGTAACACTGATATACCCCACAGCTCTCATTGCAACACTGATATACCCCACAACCCTCATGGCAATACTGATATACCGCACACCCCTCACTGTAAGACTAATATACCTCACACCCCTCAATGTAACACTGATATACTCCACAACCCTCACTGTAACACTGAACAACCCCGCACGACTCACTGTAACACTGATATACCACAAACCTCTCACTGTAACACTGATATACCCCACACCCCTCACTGGAAAACTCACATATACCCCACACCCCTCACTGTAACACTGATATACCCCGCACCCCTCACTTTTACACTGATATTCCCCACACCACTCATTGTAACACACTGATATACACCACACCCCTCACTGTAACACTGATATACCCCGCACCCCTCACTGTAAAACCGATATACCCCAAATCCCTCACTCTAACACTGATATACCACACACCGCTCACTGTAACACTGATATTCCCCGCACCCCTCACTGTAACACTGATTTACCCCACACCCCTCACTGTAGCACCAATATACCTCACACACCACTCACTGTAATGTTGATATACCCCGCACCCCTCACTTTAACACTGATATACAAGGCAACCCTCAATGTAACACTGATATACCCACACACCTCACTGTTACACTGATATAACCCAAATGGCTCACTGTAACACTGATATACCCCACACCCCTCACTGTAACACTGATATACCTCACACCCCTCACTGTAACACTGATATACCCCACAGCCATCACTGTAACACTGATATACCCCACACCCCTCACGGCAATACTGATATACCGCACTCCCCTCAATGCAACACTGATATACCTCACACCCCTCAATGTAAGACTGATATACTCCACAAACCTCACTGTAACACTGATATACCCTGCATCACTCACTGTAACACTGATATATCCCACATGCCTCACTGTAACACCTTTATAACCCACACCCCTCACTTTAAAACTGATATAACCCACACCCCTCAATGTAACAATGATATACTCCACAACCCTCAGTGTAACACTGATAAACTCGCACCCCTCACTATAAAACTGATATTCCCCCACCACTCACTGTAACACTGATAAACTCCACACCCCTCACTGTGACATTGATATACAGCACAACCCTCACTGTTACACTGATATACCCCACACCCCTCACTGTAACACTGATATACCCCATAGCACTCACAGTAACACTGATATACCCCTCACCCTTCACTGTAACACTGATATACCCCGCACCCCTCACTGTAACACACTGATATACCCCACACTCCTCGCTGTAACACTGATATACCCCGCACCCCTCACTGTAACACCGATATACCCCAAATCCCTCACTCTAACACTGATATACCACACATCCGTCACTGTAACACTGATATTCCCTGCACTCCTCACTGTAACACTGATATACCCCACACCGCTCACTGTAACACTGATATACCCCACACACCTCACTGTAATACTGATTTAGAACGCACCCCTCACTTTAACACTGATATACCCCGCAACATTCACTGTAAAACTGATATGCCCCACACGGCTCATTGTTACACTGATATTCCCGCACCCCTCACTGTAACACTGATATACCCCACACCCCTCACTGTAACACTGATATACCACACACTACCTCACTATGACACTGATATACCCCGCACCCCTCACTGTAACACTGATATACCCCACAGCTCTCATTGCAACACTGATATACCCCACAACCCTCATGGCAATACTGATATACCGCACACCCCTCACTGTAACACTAATATACCTCACACCCCTCAATGTAACACTGATATACTCCACAACCCTCACTGTAACACTGAACAACCCCGCACGACTCACTGTAACACTGATATACCACAAACCTCTCACTGTAACACTGATATACCCCACACCCCTCACTGGAAAACTTACATATACCCCACACCCCTCACTGTAACACTGATATACCCCGCACCCCTCACTTTTACACTGATATTCCCCACACCCCTCACTGTAACTCCGATATAGCGCGCACCCCTCACTGTAACACTCATATACCACTCACCCCTCACTGTAATACTGATATACCCCACACTGCTCACTGTAACACCGTTATACACCACACCCCTCACTTTAACACTGATATATCGCACACCCCTCACTGTAACACTGATATACCCCAGACACCTCACTGTAACACATTGATATACCCCACACACCTCACTATAACACTGACAAACCCGCACCCCTCACTGTCACACTGATATGCCACACACCCCTCACTGTAACACTGATAAAGCCCACACACCTCACTGTAACACCGATACGCCCTACAAACCTCACTATAACACTGATATACCCCGCACACCTCACTGTAACACCGATATACACTACACCCCTCACTGTAACACTGATATACCTCACACCCCTCACTGTAACACTGATATACCCCACACCCCTCACTGAAACACTGATAAACCCCATGCCCCTCACTGTAACACTGATATACCACACACCCCTCACTGTAACACTGATATACCCCACACCCCTCACTTTAACACTGTTATACCTCACACCTCTCACTGTAACACTGATATACCCCACACCCCTCACTGTAACACTGATATACCCCACACCCCTTAATTTAACACTGATATACCCCACAGCCCTCACTGTAACACTGATATACCCCACATCCCTCACTGTAACACTGTTATACCTCACACCTCTCACTGTAACACTGATATATCCCACACCCCTCACTGTAAAACTGATATACCTCACACTCCTCACTTTAACTCTGATATACCGCACACCCCTCACTGTAACACTAATATACCTCACACCCCTCAGTGTAACACTGATATACTCCACAACCCTCACTGTAACACTGAACAACCCCGCACGACTCACTGTAACACTGATATACCACAAACCTCTCACTGAAACACTGATATACCCCACACCCCTCACTGGAAAACTCACATATACCCCACACCCCTCACTGTAGCACTGATATACCCCGCACCCCTCACTATAACACTGATATTCCCCACACCCCTCACTGTAACTCCGATATAGCCCGCACCCCTCACTGTAACACTCATATACCACACACCCCTCACTGTAACACTGATATACCCCACACTGCTCAATGTAACACCGTTATACACCACACCCCTCACTTTAGCACTGATATATCCCACACCTCTCACTGTAAAACTGATATACCCCGCACACCTCACTGTAACACTGATAAACCCCACACCCCTCACTGTAACACATTGATATACCCCACACACCTCACTATAACACTGATAAACCCGCACCCCTCACTGTAACACTGATATGCCACACACCCCTCACTGTAACTCTAATAAAGCCCACACACCTCACTGTAACACCGATATGCACTACAGACCTCACTGTAACACTGATATACCCCACATACCTCACTATAACACCGATATACACTACACCCCTCACTGTAACACTGATATACCTCACACCCCTCACTGTAACACTGATATACCCCACTCCCCTCACTGGAACACTGATAAATCCCATGCCCCTCACTGTAACACTGATATACCCCACACCCCTCACTGTAACACTGATATACCCCGCACCCCTCACTGTAACACTGTTATACCTCACACCTCTCACTGTAACACTGATATACCCCACACCCCTCACTGTAACACTGATATACCCCACACCCCTCACTTTAACACTGATATACCCCACACCCCTCACTGTAACACTGTTATACCTCACACCTCTCACTGTAACACTGATATACCCCACACCCCTCACTGTAACACTGATATACCTCACACCTCTCACTGTAACACTGATATACCCCACACCCCTCACTGTAACACTGATATACCCCACACCCCTCACTGTAACACTGATATACCCCACACCCCTCACTGTAACACTTATACACCCCACACCCCTCACTGCAACACTGATAGACCTCACACCCCTCACTGTGACACTGATATACACCACACCCCTCACTTTAACATCAATATATCTCACACCCCTCAATTTAACACTGATATAACCCACACCCCCATCACGGTTAGTGTCGTAAAAAAAGACTGCGGTATCCCCACGCCACCATATTTGTGCAGGAATGCAGAGCCGTCAGCTTAGTGCAGTGACCCAGTGCCTGCATGTTTGTGCAGGGATCCAGCGTCGCCATCTTAATGCAGGGAGTTTGAGGCTGCAAAGTCTTTGATTTTGCTCATGGTTTAATGAATTTCACAAACTGGGTAAATGTATAGTTCCCCGCATCCTGCAACTGCCCTCTGAACTTAGTCTGTGTCACAGCATAAATACCCGTGTTTGTGCAGCAACTCAGGAGCTGCAGCATTGCACCCAGTTCCGTGACGTATACATGTAGATATATAGATAGATCTCCAATGGAATAAAACACTCGTAGATATATAGAATGCAACATATACAACGCCCATAACAGGATGAAATTCCCCGAGATAACGAACATTGAAATGATACATTTCCTGCGGCTATCCATCTCGGGGTCTCTGGGACTCTCCTCAGTGCTGGGACCCCGGAGTCTCCTGCGCGATTTGCTGGCCACCAAAATGTGTCTGACGGTGAGCGTATTGAGCAGCAGGATCAGAACAAATGCGATACACGGGGTGAGAATAAAATGAAGGATCTCCAGTACTGTAAAGACTGCTCTATCATGGTAATAGCGTCTAAAACAAAACCAATGGAGGTTCGAGAATCTATAATAACCTTCGAACATAAAACACCAGAAAATGTTCTTTAAGCCAGTCAACGCAGTCACTGTTCCCAGAACCACAGCTGCGGTTCTCTCGGTGCAATATTTGGTTTTCAGCTTCTGGCAACAAATGGCCACAAAACGGTCAAATGTGAAAGTGACAGTGAACCAGACAGAACAGTCTGTGGCTGCATGAAGCAGGCCAGCGTGGATATTACACATGCGGATGGACTGCAGAAATTCAAATGCTTTCCTGTAACTAATCGGAAGCTGCTTCAATATCACGTCCAGGATAACGACCAGGAGATCCGCTGCTGCCATGGCGATCAGGTAGCGAGTCACACATTTGGAGAGACCGCACTTGCCCCGGGACAGGATCACAATCGTCACTAAGTTCACTGTGAGGAAGGAAAATAAGCAGGGAAATTATACATCAAACTGGGAGCAAGAGAAGCAACTTGATGGAATTCGGGATGAAATCTGCAATTTATCACCGTCATTTAATGATTTGATTACCCGTGGAGCTGAATACATGGCTTATTGAAGAATAATCGGGAAAACATTGTTGAATCGGCAAATGAAATGTGGATAAATACAACAGGACAGTAACAGATGTTTGATCAGTGAGAGATTAAATAATAGATCTACCTTTATCCCAGCAGATAAAAGCTCTTCCCGAGGTACCAGGGACACAAAGGACCAGAAATTCTCAGGAAGCCTTCTATCCCGGAATCAGTCAGCATTTGGAGCGTTGCAATTCGCTTCTGCACCCCTGTGGTTGGAACGGGAAATCCCACTTGGATTCCTGCTCCTGGTTAGAATATCCATTATATTTACAACTGAAACTGAACGTAAGAGCAAAATACAGAATTTGCAACCTTGACATGCAATGAGTGCAGGTAAATCTATTTAAAATGTATGGATGTAATATCACAATGCTCAGATAATAAATATAATGGACTGCAGTTATAAGGATAACTGGGCCGTAAGAAGTCTGTTATGTCTGTGTTTTTGTAGAAATACCCATCTTGTAGCTCATTGAAACGAAGATATTCTGAATAACATTGCAAAAAATAGACCCCACTGAATTAAAATAAATAGTTATCATTGACCAGGGAAAGTCCCAATAAATGCATTCATTCGCATCAAAATCAGAAGACTGATCCCAAAGGCAAAGAGCCGCCGAATGTTTTTGTAAAGTATTTTTGAGCACAAATGGAAGACGTTGATCTTTGTACTTTTTCACCTGTTGGTTTCCACTTGCGCAGAGAACATTAGATGAGAAAATATGAAATCATTTCCTTATCCTCGGTAATTCAGTTACAATCAGTTGGGATTGTTTATCATGAAGTACAAGAGGAGGTGATAGGGAATCACTCTGGGAGTTCCTGAGAGATCGACTGAATTGTGAAACACGGGCATGGGATCCAATTGTAAATTCAAGACATAGATTGGAAATAAATGAAGTGAAAGCCGACTGAATGAACATTTTGTAAGAATATAATTTATCTTAAGCAGCCTATTCCAACCATAAGAAGCAGAAATAGAGATGGTGCAAAACGGGACACTGACTGGAACTGAATAATTTGCGTATATTTCAGAAATTTAAAGTTGTGTATGTGAACTGGCAGGTTTTGTTCCTGTGACTCTGTCAGGAACCATTCCAAGCTTTAGGTGAAGACAACAGCAAAATACTGCGGGTGCTGGAAATCAGAAATGGAAAGAGAAAATGGAAATTCTCAGCAGGTCAGGCAGCTTCGGTGGAACAAGAAACAGATTTAACATTTCAGGTCGATGACCTTTCGCCATCAGATGAAAAGACTCCTAAACCAAGACAATATTCTTCTGCTATGTTACAAACATTCAGTGGAGAGAGCAGATTGAAATATGTTAAATAAAGAGGTTCGTAAAATATCGTTTCCTCAGTTGAACATGGAACATGTAAATCTTGGTGACAATGTGTCAAGTTCAGAATCAATAGCCTTCAGCACGGCAGATGGAATGGGGAGGGATATGGTGAGAATCACAATTAAACATTACTTTTCGAATGAATAGCTGGATACAGAGACTTACCAGGGATACCAAGAACAGAGAGCATGCTCCAGTATTTGTAAACAACAAACCATGCATTAACAAAGACACAGCTTGCACCATAGAATACCATTAATAACTGTGCATCTGTTAAATAGCAACAATACTATTACAGTGCAACATCGTTTATAGAATTAATAACTGGACATAGATACTTTCAGCAGCAACACCAAGGAGGGGATAGTAAATATTTGAACATCATAGAAATTTTGAAGTATCGAAGGACGACATTTGGCCCGTCGAACCCATGCTGGCTCTCTACAAGAGCACTTCAGCTAGTCACACCGCCCCCCCTCCCCCGCCCTTTCCCCATAGCTCTGCATTTGTTTCACTTCCTGTACTTATCTAATTCCCATTAAAAGCCACAATTGACTCTGACTCCACCGTCCATTCAAACAGTGCATTCCAGATCCCAATATGATCCTAAGAGTACGAAGACACTCATACCACCGAAACATCTCTGCTATAAGGAGAACTATCCCAGCTAATCTCGTCTCCATACACAGCTGAAATCCCTCAGCTCTGGTGTCATTATCATCAAAGGCAGGGTATTCTGCAGTGAATAACCCACTGTGATGTATGAACCTGTGAGGATGCTCACAGGCTTGCTAGCCCATTGCACTTGGGGTGTGCTGACTGCTGCGATGTCCCCAAATGTGGGATACTCGACTGCAACATTTGTGGAGCTTTTGATGCCGGTCCGTTCCTGGCATTCCACGAGAGCTGAGCACTGGATAGACTGGAGTGCATAATTTTAACAGGGAACAAAATTTGAATTGCATTTGATTTGTCAAGGTTCACTTTAATGTTTATTATTTAATTGGCAGATTTTATTGCCCTTATAAAAAGGGGCACCTGAATTACAGTTATATCAAAAATAGTTGTCGAGCTTTTGAGTGGGAGTGGCTTAGCCAGTCACATGATGTTCACAAGTCTCAATAAAACCCCAGCCAGTTGGGGGCGGCGAATCCACAATCAGGCAGGTGGTTGCAAGCCTGTTGGATGAACTGGTAATGTATAGTGTGATTGTTAATCCTTTGCTAATAAACCAACTAGTTATTAATAGCAACATGTTGCTATGAATTCATAAGCAAAGAACCCACGAAACAAATACTTTACAAAATGGCGAGGAGGATGGGAGATTTTTTCTGATGAAATGCTGGTGGAATTTCCTTTGATGAGAAGACAAATGCAAGTGTAACAGAGCAAGGAGATATACTGGCAATGTGGTTCCAAATGAGAGTCTGGCAGTACAATTTTTTGTGAGTATGGAACAGTGTTGATCTGACAAAAAGAGCTTATGGAAAGCCATCTAGATTCATTAAAATGCAATTCAAGATTATTCAGAATTATTAAAAGCTAATAAGCCAAGAAGGCAATATAGATGAGAGAGTAATTTGGAAGCCTTTTGACAGGAATAAAAAACCGTTTAAATCCTACAAGACTGTAAATGATTTTTTAGAGCGAATGACATCAATGAAGTCACAGCAGGTGTGACAGATTGGCAATTAAGCAATCAATCATCGCGCGATAAAATGAAGGGGCTGAAATTGTGGAAAATTGGGGGCTACGGGGTGGCGCGGAATATCCGCCCACTCTCTGTGGAGGGATACCATTGTATAAATTGCCCTTCCTCATGAGTGGAGCGGTGTCCTGGACACTCCTTGCCAACCCACTTCCATACAGCCAGTGACGGTCACTTCCGCTTCACCACCATGATAATCCACTTTTGCCCCGGTGGAAAAAAAATGCAGAGGTGCTGAATTTCGCTTGATAGGCTACTGCAGGGGATGCGACGGCTAGAACACTTCAGAAAGTGTAGGTGGGCACCATTTCCAGCTGAGAGCAATTTCTACACCCTCTGCGGATCCACAGCTTTTAGAAATAGCAGAGACCTATAAGGTCGCAATGAGACACCAAAGACCCAATGAAGCACGACTTAATACATTGTTGCCATACGAAAATTATCTACATACACTGCAAAATAGGAGAATTCCTAGCTAGTGCTCTTCGATATAAATTTGTATGTGACAGATGAAAGGATCCAATCAAAGTCGTTAGTTATGGATGATCTTTTTTTAAGAAAGCTTGTAAGATAGCCAACTCCATGAAGATAGCGGGACAACATATTAAGCAACTTCACCCATTAACAGCAGTAGTAGCAGTTCACAGCCACAGTGCTTGATAAACGGAGAAAGGGGTGATTCCTAGTCAGAGGGAGAGTTATGAATCCAAGATGAATAGATGTCATAGGTGTAATGGCAATCATATCACAAAACAGTTTGCCTTCAAGTGGGCAAGATGCTACCGGTGCAGCCACATGTAAATCCAAGGACAGGCTCAGCGATAATCAAAGACTTCACTGGGAGGAAACCAATCAGAACAGTTTAGGATTTTGTGTATATGCAGTGAAGTGCAGGGCAGTACATTCTTTTTGTCAGGATTTCAGAACGTTAGCAATGATTAATAATCGATGGATTAACATGATTATATACAGCGGCTGATTGCTCAATAATGTCAGGATATGTAATACAAGAATTTCAGAGAAATATCACTAAAAACGAGCTCAGCAGAGCTGAAAACATATTCAGGGAAAAATTGCAGACACTTGGACAAATGGAGTGTATACAAGCAAGGTTACCTATTATTGTAGCAACATACGTCAATTTGCTGATACACGTGGGCAAGGATTGGCTAAGCGTGTTTCATTTGGATTGGTACAGCGTATGTAGCACAGAAATGCTTAGGTCTCATCGAGAAACTCTGCTGGAGAAATATGCTAACTTATTTCAGCACTGCTCGTCAATATTTATCCTTCAATCAACATAACAAAGAAACATCATCTGGCCATTGTCACATTGCTGCTTGGAGGAGCTTGCTCGTTCGCAAATTGGCTGCCTACACTACAACAGTGCCTACACCCCAAAAAGTACTTAATTGGCAGTAACGCGCTTTGATACATCCTGTAGTCATGAAAGATGCTATATGAATCCAAGTCTTTCTTTCTTTCACACGTGCAAGGACATCAAGGGAAACAATGCACACATTCAGATTAGGTAGGATGTCAAAGCTATTTTTGTAGACAAGTACCATGTCATTACAATCGCAGGGTGAGCGATAGCTTGCTACGTTGGTGAAACATTGAGTTTTATTGAAGTCTGATAGAAGTGATTGGGCCAGCCCGTTAGTTGTAGTTCTGAAGGCAACCAAAATGGTCTGGCTCTGTGATGATTACAAAATTACGCTGAATCAAGCAGATGATGATGAACAGTACCCTTTACCGACATCACAGAATGTGTATGCAGAAATGGCATGAGCCAAAGTCTTCATAAAACTGGATCCATCCCAAGCCTATGCTCAACTCAACATTGACAAGGTTAGTCAGCAGTTTCTGACAGTCGACACACACAAAGGTTTAAAATCAAACAGTAAGTTTCCTATGGTTATCAAGTCCTGACCAAAGATATTTCAAGCTACCATGGATCAGATCTTCGAGGGAATGATTAGTGCAATCAAGCTGATGTGTTGATAGCCATCGGCCCAGAGAGGGAAAACCCTGAAATTGTTAGAAGAATTCAGATGACTCAATGAGCATCATCTGAAGATGAAGAGGAGTAAATGTGCATTCATACAGCTTGAGGTCGTTTATCTAGGATTATGGGTTGATAAAAATGGTCTCCAACCTGTTAAGTAGAGTATTATGTTGGCTCCGGATATGGAAAAGGGTACTGAATTACGATTGTTTTTTTATGAATGGTCTAATATTATGCACGTTTTCTTCCAGAACTAGCAACACTGGTCGCACCACTCCATTATTTATTAAAGAAAGGGGTGCATTGGATATGGGACAAAAAGCAGCAAAATGCATACGGCACGTGCTAGCAACAATTGAGCAGTGGAGCTCCACTCGTCCATTTTAATCTGACTAATGAACTGAGACTAGTATGGGATGCAGTGATCCGCCACATTATGAATGATGGGGAGGAAAAACCGATTGATTTTGCATCACGGTTGCTCAACAAAAGCAAACACAATTATGCCAAAATGAGAAAGATGTTTTCGTGATTATGTTTGAAACATAGAAACATAGAAAATAGGTGCAGGAGGAGGCCAGTCGGCTGTTCGAGCCTGCATCACCATTCAATAAGATCATGGCTGATCATTCCCTCAGTAACCCTTTCCTGCTTTCTCTCCATACCCCTTGATCCCATTAGTCATAAGGGCCATATCTAACTCCCTTTTGAATATATCCAATGAACTGGCATCAACAACTCTCTGCGGCAGGGAATTCCACAGATTAACACCTCTCTGAGTGAAGAGGTTTCTCCTCATCTCAGTCCTAAATAGCTTACCCCTTATCCTTAGACTATGTCTCCTGGTTCTGGACTTCTCCAACATCGGGAACATTCTTCCTGCATCTAACCTGTCCAGCACCGTCAGAATTTGATATGTTTCAATGCCATCCCCTCTCATGCTTCAAAACTCCAGTAAATACAGGCCCAGTCGATCCAGTCTCTCCTCATATGTCAGTCCTGCCATTCCGGGATTCAGTCTGGTGAACCTTCGTTGCACACCCTCAATAGCAAGAACGACCTTCCTCAGATTATGAGACCAAAACTGAAGACAATATTCCAGGTGAGGCCTTACTAATGCCCTGTACAACTACAGTAAGACCTCCCTACTCCTATACTCAAATCCCCGAGCTATGAAGGCCAACATACCATTTGCCTTCTTCACTGCCTGCTGTACCTGCATGCCAACGTTCAATTACTGATGTACCATGACACCCAGGTCTCGTTACATCTCCCCTTTTCCTAATCTGCTGCCATTCAGATAATATTCGCCTTCGTGTTTTTGCCACCAAAGTGTATAACCTCACATTTTTCCACATTATACTACATCTGCCATGCGTTTGCCCGCTCACCTAACCTGTCCAAGTCACCCTGCAGCCTCTTAACGTCCTTCACGCTACTCACACCGCCACCCAGCTTAATGTCATCTGCAAACTTGGAGATATTACATTAAATTCCCTAATCCAAATCATTAATATATATTTTATATAGCTGGGGTCCCAGCACTGAGCCCTGCGGCACCCCACTATTCACTGCCGGCCATTCTGAAAAGGACCCGTTTATCTCTGCTTCCTGTCTGCCAACCAGTTCTCTATCCACGTCAGTACATTACCCCCAATACAATGTGCTTTAATTTTTTACACCAATCTCTTGTGTGGGATCTTGTCAAAGAATTTTGAAAGTACAAATACGCCACATCCACTGGTTCTCCCTTGTCCACTCAGCTAGTTGCATCCTCAAAAAATTCCAGAAGATTTGTCAAGCAGGATTTCCCTTTCATAAATCCATGCTGACTTTGGACCGATCCCATCATTGCTTCCCAAATGAGCTGCTATTTCATCTTTAATAATTGATTCCAACATTTTCCCCACCACCGATGTCAGGCTAACTGGTCTATAATTATCCATTTTCACTCTCCCTCCTTTCTTAAAAAGTGGTGTTACATTAGCTACCCTCCAGTCCATAGGAACTGATCCAGAGTCGATAGACTGTTGGAAAATGATCACCAATGCATGCACTGTTTCTAGGGCTACTTCGTTAAGTACTCTGCGATGCAGACTCTCAGGCTCCGGGGATGTATCGGCCTTCAATCCCATCAATTTCACGAAAACAATTTTCTTCCAGTTTATTTTGCTACGCCAATTCACGTTACTAACCGACCAGAAACTTTTACTAGCTATCCTAAGTGGCAATTCCACGCGTAACGGCTTCCAGGTTGAAAAGGCAGGCTATTTTGTTGTCTCCGTATGATTACAAAATCAAGTATCGCACTTTGAAGCAGATTACAGTGGCGGATGCTCTTTTAAACTTGCCTCATGAATGTTCTGGAATTGGCTACGATCAGTCAATCTACACTCTAGATGTCGTTGATAATGACATTCAGGTCACTGCCTCTGATATTGCAGCGCATGCACAGAAATATTCCAAGTTACAGTGGGCCTTTGAACACACCCTGCGAGGATAGTCTGAAGATCAGACGCATTTAGCTAAAGGGATAAAGCCCTCTTATCATCGCTGGCACGAATTATCAAGGGAGCAGGTCTGTCTAAAATGGGGCCTGACAGTAATCATTCCTAGTTCACTATGGGCCAGCGATTTCTCGGAATTTCACGGTGAGCATACTGGCATTGTAGCCATGAAAGCGGTGGCCTGATGTTTTGTTTATTGGACTGGTTTGTATAAAGCCTTACAAGAATTAGTAAGTAAGTATATTAACTGTCAAGATTGCTGGACCATGCCAGCTTAAAGGCGGCTGCAAACATGGATTTGGCCAAGAAAATCAATCCTAAGAATACATGTTGCTTTTTGCAAGATGGGCAATAATAATTGTCTGGTTCTAATCGATACCCATTCGAACTGCTGGAGGTATGGCATGTGAGGCCATCTACAATCTCAGATCATATATTGGATACATTGCAGGACATTTTTTGCATGCCATGGCCTGCCCGAAGAAATGGTGTCAGATAATGCTCGGCAATTTTAGTCCATGAAATTTGCTAGTTTTGCCGGACACAACGGTAACAAACACAAAGGTAGCACCATATCATCCTCTTTAGAATGGTGCAGGTTAAAGCTTGGTCAGGATTGTCAGAGGCTTTGCAGAAACAAGTTCTACAGACTGGATCATCGGTGAGCAAATGTTCTTCTCAAATACAAAACTGCACGTCATTCTACATCAGTGCACACAGCTGCTGAATTATTGATTATGCTTTGGCTGAGGATGCTTCGAGCTGACTGAAACCAAACTTGCCTGATGAGGTAGAAAAGCACAAGCGGTGCAGAAACGTCATATTCCGGTTCAAAAGAGCAGTGCTCTCAGGAGGGTGATCAGGTCATATTTCTCAATCTATCAAAAATTTCAAATGCACACAAATGGGTTATTTTACAATTATTCGAGGATGTATCATCAAACAATAACTGGTCAAATTAGTGAATATATCAGGTAGGTTCATGTGGACCAAATGTTGCTAGCGAGTGACGCACCTTCGGTATCACTAGTAAATAATGATGAATCTAACTTGGACGATGATCAGATTCAGCTGGTTGGTCAAAGTACTTCAATGGACAAAACAGTCACAGTGTCCATCTCACCACCAACTCAGATGCAGCCGACTGAAACGGTTCTGCGGCAATGGGACAATCTTGCAGAGACTCAGTATCTTCAGGGGGGAAATTGAAGTTTGGGTTCAGTTCTGAAGGTCAACGAGGAAATGCATACCAACCAGACAGGATATTGAAACATGGGAATATCAAGATCGTATGAAGAAAGCAAACACAAGGACAGATGAAATGATTTCAAGGAAACTCAAGAGGACACAGGAAGATACAGATCAGGAATCCTGGGCTGCACGTCTTGAAAACAGAAATTCTCCAAGACGGTCTCTGAAGTCAAATGAGAATATAGAAAATGGGCACAGCCAGCCAAATACAAGGAAATGGAGGTCGGAGCAGGATAAATCTAAGAGCTTACAATATCATACTCATGGCTCAGTAGTTGTTAGCATAAGCAATCCTTCAAAATATTTTATAAATACTTGCTTCTCAAATAAAAGAGAAGCAATATAATGCATGCTCACGGGTTTGTGAGCTGATGAGTGAGAGTGGCTCAGCAGTCACGTGATATTCACAAGCCTCAATAAAACTCCAGCCAGTTGGGTTAAGGGAACCCACCATGTAGCAAGTGTGAACCTGGTGGATGAACTGGTAATGTGTATTGGGAACGTTAAACTTTATCCTAATAATTCAAGTAGTTCTTAATAGCAGTATATTGCTATGAAATTTTAAGCAAAGGACCCTTGGAGCAAATTACATTTTGAACAATAAGGGAGTCAAGGGTTATGAGGAGCCGACAGAGAAGTGGAGTTCACGCCAAGATCAGTTCAGTCATGATCTTATTTGAAAGGTGGAGCAGGCTCTGCTCCTATCCCTTATCATCCTTTGTTCTTAAAACATTACAGTCACCTTCTCACACGGCACAACAGCTCCAACGCCTACAAGCACAAGTTAAGTGTGTTATGGTACACTATCTGTACACTGAGATAGGACATGTGGGAAATACCCTATTATTATCTCATAACTTTATTCAACATTTCTCAATATTAAGGATTTACACATGTTAAAACTAAGTGATTGCAAAATAAACAAGCTCAAAGTGGTCATATTAGGATAAGGTTAGAAACTGTGAATGAACATTAATGGAAATGAAACTGTAGGACAGATATGAGGTCCTAGAATTTCGGACCCATTTTTCCGTTCTGAAGCCATCTGTTCTGTGCCACCGATAGAGAGGAAATTCTATCTCTCCTGATTTAAGCGTTTTCCGTCTTAAACAGCCTGTGTGACTGGATCTTTCTCTGTAACACGCAGTTATGATATGTCCAGTCAATCTGAAACCTGTGTGTGACGGGTTCTATTTTTTAAAAGATATGGGACTGGTCTGGTCTCTTTGAAACCTGAGTTTGGATTTGTCTCTACAAACAGGCTATGTAACTTGTCCTCAAAACACAGCCTATGGGCCCATCCTGTCGCTAGAAACAGCCTGTGTGACAGGCTCTCTCTTTATACACAGGCTGTGTGACGGGTCCTGTCTCAACTCGGCAGTTGTGTAACGGGACCTGTCTCAATAAACAGTCTGTGGAACTGATCCTGTCTCTATAAATAGTCTGTGTGACGGGTCCTGTCTCTATAAACAGAATGTGTGACGGGTCCAGTCTCTATAAACAGGCTGTGTGATGGGTCCTGTCTCGATAAACAGTCTGTGTAACTGGTCCTGTCTCTTTTAACAGTCTGTGTAACTGGTCCTGTCTCTATAAACAGACTGAGTGACGGGTCCTGTCTCTATAAACAGTCTGTGTGATGGATCCTGTCTCTATAAAAAGTCTGTGCAACTGGTCCGGTCTCTATAAGCAGTCTGTATAACTGGTCCTGTCTCTATAAACAGTCTGTGTGATGTGTCCTGTCTCTGTAAACAACCTGTGTAACTGGTCCTGTCTCTATAAATAGTCTGTGTGACGGGTCCTGTCTCTATAAAGAGTATGTGTGACGGGTCCTGTCTCTATAAAAAGCCTGTGTGATGGGTCCTGTCTCTATAAACAGTCTGTGTACCTGGTCCTGTCTCTACAAACAGTCTGTGCAACTGGTCCTGTCTCGATAAACAGCCGGTGTAACTGGTCCTGTCTCTATAAACAGTCTGTGAAACTGGTCCTGTCTCTATAAACATTCTGTGCAACTGGTCATGTCTCTATAAACCATCTGTGTGACGGGTCCGGTCTCTATAAACAGTCTGTGAGTCTGGTCCTGTCTCTATAAAGAGTCTGTGTAACGGGTCCTGTCTCCATAAACAGTCTGTGTACCGGGTCCTGTCACTATAAACAGTCTGTGTAACTGTTCCTGTCTCTATAAACAGTATGTGTGATGGATCCTGTCTCTTTCAACATTCTGTGTGACGGGTCCTCTATCTATAAACAGTCTGTGTAACTGGCCCTGTCACTATAAACAGTCTGTGTAATTGGTCTTGTCTCTATAAACAGTCTGTGTAACTGGCCCTGTCTCTATAAACCGCCTGTGTAACTGGTCATGTCTCTATAAACAGTCTGTGTGACTGGGCCTGTCTCAAGAACAGCCTGTGTAACTGGCCCTGTCTCTATAAATAGTCTGTGTGACGGGTCAGGTCTCTATAAACAGTATGTGTGATGGGTCCTGTCTCTATAAACAGCCAGTGTAACTGTTCCTGTCTCTATAAACAGTCTGTGTAAATGGTCCTGTCTCTATAAACAGTTTGTGTAACAGGTCGTGTCTCTATAAACAGTCTGAGTAACTGGTTCTGTCTCTATAAACAGTCTTTGTGACGGGTCCTGTCTCTATAAACAGTCTGTGTAACTGGTCCTCTCTCTGTAAATAGTCTGTGTGACGGGTCCTGTCTCCATAAACTGTCTGTGTAACTGGTCCTGTCTCTTTTACCAGTCTGTGTAACTGGTCCTGTCTCTATATACAGTCTGTGTCATGGGTCCTGTCTCTATAAATAGTCTGTGTGACGGGTCAGGTCTCTATAAACAGTCTGTGTGACGGGTCCTGTCTCTATAATCAGTCTGTGTAACTGGTCCTGTCTCTATAAACAGTATGTGTGATGGGTCCTGTCTCTTTCAACAGTCTGTGTAACTGGTCCTGTCTCTATAAACAGTCTGTGTAACTGATCCTGCCTCTATAAATAGTCAGTGTAACTGGTCATGTCTCTATAAACAGTCTGTGTGACGGGTCCTCTCTCTATAAACAGTCTGTCTGACGGTTCCTGTCTCTATAAACAGTCTGTGCGACGGGTCCTGTCTCTATAAACAGCCTGTGTAACTGGTCCTGTCTCTATAAACAGTCTGTGTAACTGGTCCTGTCTCTATAAAGAGTCGGTGTAACGGACCCTGTCACTATAAACAGCCTGTGTGATGGGTCCTGTCTCAATAAACAGACTGTGTAATTGGCCCAGTCTCAATAAACAATCTGTGTAACGGGTGCTGTCTCTATAAACAGTCTGTTTGATGGGTCCTGTCTCTATAAAAATCTGTGTAACTGGTCCTGTCTCTACAAACAGTCTGTGTAACTGCTCCTGTCTCTATAAACAGCCTTCGTAACTGGTCCTGTCTCTATAAACAGTCTGTGTTTCTGGTCCTGTCTCTATAAACAGCCTGTGTGAATGGTCCTGACTCTATAAACAGTTGTGTAACTGGTCCTGTCTCTATAAACAGTCTATGTGACGGGTCCTGTCTATAGAAACCTTCTGTGTGACGGGACCTGTCTCTATAAACAGTCTGTGTAACTGGTGCTGTCTCTGTAAACAGACTGTGTAACTGGTCCTGTCTCTATCAACAATCTGTGTAACTGGTCCTGTCTCAAGTACAGCCTGTGTAACTGGTCCTGTCTCTATAAACAGTCTGTGTGACGGGTCAGGTCTCTATAAACAGCCTGCATAACTGTTCCTGTCTCTATAAACAGTCTGTGTGACGGGCCCTGCCTCTATAAACAGCCTGTGTAACTGGTCCTGTCTCTATAAACAGTCTGTGTGACGGGTCCTGTCTCTATAAACAGTCTGTGTGATGGGTCCTGTCTCTATAAACAGTCGGTGTGACGGGTCAGGTCTCTACAAACAGTCTGTGTGATGGATCCTGTCTCTTTCAACATTCTGTGTGACGGGTCCTCTATCTATAAACAGTCTGTGTAACTGGCCCTGTCACTATAAACAGTCTGTGTAATTGGTCTTGTCTCTATAAACAGTCTGTGTAACTGGTCCTGTCTCTATAAACCGCCTGTGTAACTGGTCATGTCTCTATAAACAGTCTGTGTGACTGGGCCTGTCTCAAGAACAGCCTGTGTAACTGGTCCTGTCTCTATAAATAGTCTGTGTGACGGGTCAGGTCTCTATAAACAGTATGTGTGATGGGTCCTGTCTCTATAAACAGCCAGTGTAACTGTTCCTGTCTCTATAAACAGTCTGTGTAAATGGTCCTGTCTCTATAAACAGTTTGTGTAACAGGTCGTGTCTCTATAAACAGTCTGAGTAACTGGTCCTGTCTCAATAAACAATCTGTGTGACGGGTCCTGTCTCTATAAACAGTATGTGTAACTGGTCCTGTCTCTATAAACAGTCTGTGTAACTGGTCATGTCTCTAAAAACTGTCTGTGTGACGGGTCCTGTCTCTATAAACATTCTGTGTAACTGGTCCTGTCTCTATAAACAGCCTGTGTAACTGGTCCTGTCTCTATAAACAGTCTGTGTAACTGGGCCTGTCTCTATAAAAAGTCTGTGTGATGGGTCCTGTCTCTATAAACAGTCTGTGTGACGGGTCAGGTCTTTATAAACAGTCTGTGTGTCAGGTCCTGTCTCTATAATCAGTCTGTGCAACTGGTCCTGTCTCTATAAACAGTATGTGTGATGGGTCCTGTCTCTATAAACAGCCTATGTAACTCGTCCTGTCTCTATAAACAGTCTGTATGACGGGTACTCTATCTATAAACAGTCTGTGTAACTGGTCCTGTCTCAATAAACAGTCTGTGTGACGGGTTCAGTCTCCATAAACAGTCTGTGTAACTGGTCCTGTCACTATAAACAGTCTGTGTGACGGGCCCTGTCTCTATAAACTGTCTTTGTAACTGGACCTGTCTCTATAAACAACCTGTGTAGCTGTTCCTCTCTCGAAAACAGTCTGTGTGACAGGTCCTGTCTCAATGAACATTCTGTGTGACGGGTGCTGTCTCTAGAAACAGTCTGTGTGACGGGAGCTGTCTCTATAAACAGTCTGTGTCACTGGTCCTGTCTCTATAAACAGTCTGTGTGATGGGTCCTGTCTCTAAAAACAGTCTGTGTGACGGGTCAGGTCTCTATAAACAGACTGCGTAACTGGTCCTGTCTCTTTTAACAGTCTGTGTAACTGGTCCTGTCTCGATAAACAGTCTGTTTGACTGGTCCTGTCTCTATCAACAGTCTGTGTAACTGGTCCTGTCGCTATTAACAGTCTGTGTGACGGGTCCTGTCTCTATAAACAGCCTGTGTAACTGGTCCTGTCTCTATAAACAGTCTGTGTAACTGGTCCTGTCTCTATAAAGAGTCGGTGTAACGGGCCCTGCCACTATAAACAGCCTGTGTGATGGGTCCTGTCTCAATAAACAGACTGTGTAATTGGTCCAGTCTCAATAAACAGTCTGTGCAACGGGTGCTGTCTCTATAAACAGTCTGTTTGATGGGTCCTGTCTCTATAAAAATCAGTGTAACTGCTCCTGTCTCTTTAAACAGCCTTCGTAACTGGTCCTGTCTCTATAAACAGTCTGTGTAACTGGTCCTATCTCTATAAACAGCCTGTGTACCTGGAGATGTCTCGATAAACAGCCCGTGTGACGGGTCCTGTCACGATAAACAGTCTGTGTAACTGGTCCTGTCTCGATAAACAGCCTGTGTGACGGGTCCTGACTCTATAAACACTCTGTTTGATGTGTCCTGTCTCTATAAGCAATCTGTGTAACTCGTCCTGTCTCTATAAACAGCCTGTGTAACTGGTCCTGTCTCTATAAATAGTCTGTGTGACGGGGTCTGTCTCTATAACGAGTATGTGTGACGGGTCCTGTCTCTATAAAAAGCCTGTGTGATGGGTCCTGTCTCTATAAACAGTCTGCGTAACTGGTCCTGTCTCTACAAACAATCTGAGCAACTGGTCCTGTCTCGATAAACAGCCTGTGTAACTGGTCCTGTCTCCAGAAACAGTCTGTGTAACTGGTCCTGTCTCTATAAACAGTCAGTGTGACGTGTCCTGTCTCGATAAACAGCCTGTGTGAATGGTCCTGACACTATAAACAGTTGTGTAACTGCTCCTGTCTCTATAAACAGTCTATGTGACGGGTCCTGTCTCTAGAAATCTTCTGTGTGACGGGACCTGTCTCTATAAACAGTCTGTGTAACTGGTCCTGTATCTGTAAACAGACTGTGTAACTGGTCCTGTCTCTATAAACAACCTGTGTAACTGGTCCTGTCTCAAGAACAGCCTGTGTAACTGGTCCTGTCTCTATAAATAGTCTGTGTGATGGGTCCTGTCTCTATAAACAGTCTGTGTGACGGGTCAGGTCTCTATAAACAGTCTTTGTAATGGGTCCTGTCTCTATAAACAGCCTGCGTAACTGTTCCTGTCTCTATAAACAGTCTGTGTGACGGGCCCTGCCTCTATAAACAGCCTGTGTAACTGGTCCTGTCTCTATAAACAGTCTGTGTGACGGGTCCTGTCTCTATAAACAGTGTGTGTGATGGGTCCTGTCTCTATAAACAGTCGGTGTGACGGGTCAGGTCTCTATAAACAGTCTGTGTGACGGGTCCTGTTTCTATAATCAGTCTGTGTAACTGTTCCTGTCTCTATAAACAGTATGTGTGATGGATCCTGTCTCTTTCAACATTCTGTGAGACGGTTCCTCTATCTATAAACAGTCTGTGTAACTGGTCCTGTCTCAATAAACAGTCTGTGTGACGGGTCCTGTCTCCATAAACAGTCTGTGTAACTGGCCCTGTCACTATAAACAGTCTGTGTAACTGGTCCCGTCTCTATAAACAGTCTGTGTAACTGGTACTGTCTCTATAAACCGCCTGTGTAACTGGTCATGTCTCTATAAACAGTCTGTGTGACTGGTCCTGTCTCTAACAACAGTCTGTGTAACTGGTCCTGTCTCTAGAAACAGACTGTGTGACTGGGCCTGTCTGAAGAACAGACTGTGTAACTGGTCCTTTCTCTATAAATAGTCTGTGTGATTGGTCCTGTCTCTATAAACAGCCTGTGTGACGGGTCAGGTCTCTATAAACATTCTGTGTGACGGGTCCTCTATCTATAAACAGTCTGTGTAACTGGTCCTGTCTCAATAAACAGTCTGTGTGACGGGTCCTGTCTCTATAAACATTCTGTGTAACTGGTCCTGTCTCGATAAACAGCCTGTGTAACTGGTCCTGTCTCTATAAACAGTCTGTGTAACTGGTCCTGTCTCTATAAAAAGTCTGTGTGACGGGTCAGGTCTCTATAAACAGTCTGTGTGTCAGGTCCTGTCTCTATAATCAGTCTGTGTAACTGGTCGTGTCTCAATAAAGTCTGTGTGACGGGTTCAGTCTCCATAAACAGTCTGTGTAACTGGTCCTGTCACTATAAACAGTCTGTGTGACGGGTCCTGTCTCTATAAACTGACTTTGTAACTGGACCTGTCTCTATAAACAACCTGTGTAGCTGTTCCTCTCTCGAAAACAGTCTGTGTGACAGGTCCTGTCTCAATGAACATTCTGTGTGACGGGTGCTGCCTCCAGAAAGAGTCTGTGTGACGGGAGCTGTCTCTATAAACAATCTGTGTAACTGGTCCTGTCTCTATAAACAGTCTGTGTGATGGATCCTGTCTCTAAAAACAGTCTGTGTGACGGGTCATGTCTCTATAAACAGTCTGTGTAACTGAACCTGTCACTATAAACAGCCTGTGAAACTGTTCCTGTCTCTATAAACAGTCTGTGTAAATGGTCCTGTCTCTAAAAACAGTTTGTGTAACTGGTCGTGTCTCTATTAACAGTCTGAGTAACTGGTCCTGTCTCTATAAACAGTCTGTGTAACTGGTCCTGCCTCGATAAACAGTCTGTGTGACTGGTCCTGTCTCTATCAACAGTCTGTGTAACTGGTCCTGTCTCTATTAACAGTCTGAGAGGCGGGTCCTGTCTCTATAAACAGACTTTTTAACTGGACCTGTCTCTATAAACAACCTGTGTAGCTGTTCCTCTCTCGAAAACAGTCTGTGTGACGGGTCCTGTCTCTATAAACATTCTGTTTAACTCGTCCTGTCTCTATAAACAGTCTGTGTAACTGGTCCTGTCTCAATAAACAGTCTGTATGACGGGTCCTGTCTCTATAAACAGTCTGTGTAACTGGTCCTGTCTCTATAAACAGTCTGTGTGACGGGTCCTGTCTCTATAAACAGTCTGTGTGACGGGGCCTGTCTCTATAAACAGTATGTGTAACTGGTCCTGTCTCTATAAACAGTCTGTGTAACTGGTCATGTCTCTAAAAACTGTCTGTGTGACGGGTCCTGTCTCTGCAAACATTCTGTGCAACTGGTCCTGTCTCTATAAACAGCCTGTGTAACTGGTCCTGTCTCTATAAACAGTCTGTGTAACTGGACCTGTCTCTATAAAAAGTCTGTGTGATGGGTCCTGTCTCTATAAAAAGTCTGTGTGACGGGTCAGGTCTCTGTAAACAGTCTGTGTGTCAGGTCCTGTCTCTATAATCAGTCTGTGTAACTGGTCCTGTCTCTATAAAAAAGTATGTGTGATGGGTCCTGTCTCTATAAACAGCCTGTGTAACTGGTCCTGTCTCTATAAACAGTCTGTATGACGGGTACTCTTTCTATTAACAGTCTGTGTAACTGGTCGTGTCTCAATAAACAGTCTGTGTGACGGGTCAGGTCTCTATAAACAGTCTGTGTAACTGAACCTGTCTCTATAAAAAGTCTGTGTGACGGGTCAGGTCTCTGTAAACTGTCTGTGTGTCAGGTCCTGTCTCTATAATCAGTCTGTGTAACTGGTCCTGTCTCTATAAAAAGTATGTGTGATGGGTCCTGTCTCTATAAACAGCCTGTGTAACAGGTCATGTCTCTATAAACAGTCTGTGTAACTGGTCCTGTCTCTATCAACAGTCTGTGTAACGGGTCCTGTCCCTATTAACAGTCTGAGAGGCGGGTCCTGTCTCTATAAACAGACTTTTTAACTGGACCTGTCTCTATAAACAACCTGTGTAGCTGTTCCTCTCTCGAAAACAGTCTGTGTGACGGGTCCTGTCTCTATAAACATTCCGTGTAACTCGTCCTGTCTCTATAAACAGTCTGTGTAACTGGTCCTGTCTCTATAAACAGTCTGTGTGATGTTTCCTGTCTCTATAAACAACCTGTGTAACTGGTCCTGTCTCTATAAACAGTCTGTGTGACGGGTCCTGTCTCTATAACGAGTATGTGTGACGGGTCCTGTCTCTATAAAAAGCCTGTGTGATGGGTCCTGTCTCTATAAACAGTCTGTGTAACTGGTCCTGTCTCTACAAACAGTCTGTGCAACTGGTCCTGTCTCGATAAACAGCCTGTGTAACTGGTCCTGTCTCCAGAAAGAGTCTGTGTAACTGGTCCTGGCTCTATAAACAGTCAGTGTGACGTGTCCTGTCTCGATAAACAGCCTGTGTGAATGGTCCTGACTCTATAAACAGTCTATGTGTCGGGTCCTGTCTCTATAAACAGAATATGTGTCGGGTCCTGTCTCCAGAAACAGTCTGTGTGACGGGACCTGTCTCTATAAACAGTCTGTGCAACTGGTCCTGTCTCTATAAACTGCCTGTGTAACTGGTCCTGTCTCTATAAACAATCTGTGTTACTGGTCCTGTCTCTATAAAAAGTCTGTGTGATGTGTCCTGTCTCTAGAAACAGTCTGTGTGACGGGACCTGTCTCTATAAACAGTCTGTGTAACTGGTCCTGTCTCTGTAAACAGACTGTGTACCTGGTCCTGTCTCTATAAACAATCTGTGTAACTGGTACTTTCTCAAGAACAGTCTGTGTAACTGGTCCTGTCTCTATAAACAGCCTGTGTAACTGGTCCTGTCTCCATAAACAGTCTGTGTGACGGGTCCTGTCTCTATAAACAGTCGGTGTGACGGGTCAGGACTCGATAAACAGTCTGTGAGACGGGTCCTGTCTCTACAATCAGTCTGTGTAACTGTTCCTGTCTCTATAAACAGTATGTGTGATGGATCCTGTCTCTTTCAACATTCTGTGTGACGGGTCCTCTATCTATAAACAGTCTGTGTAACTGGTCCTGTCTCAATAAACAGTATGTGTGATGGATCCTGTCTCTTTCAACATTCTGTGTGACGGGTCCTGTCTCCATAAACAGTCTGTGTAACTGGCCCTGTCACTATAAACTGTCTGTGTAACTGGTCCTGTCTCTATAAATAGTCTGTGTAACTGGTCCTGTCTCCATAAACCGCCTGTGTAACTGGTCATGTCACTATAAACAGTCTGTGTGACTGGTCCTGTTTCTAACAACAGTCTGTGTAATGGTCCTGTCTCTAGAAACAGTATGTGTGACTGGGCCTGTCTCAAGAACAGCCTGTGTAACTGGTCCTGTCTCTACAAACAGTCTGTGTGACGGGTCAGGTCTCTATAAACAGTATCTGTGATGGGTCCTATCTCTATAAACAGCCAGTGTAACTCGTCCTGTCTCTATAAACAGTCTGTGTGACGGGTCCTGTCTCTATAAACAGTCTGTGTAACTGGTCCTGTCTCTATAAACAGCCTGTGTGATGGGTTCTGCCTCTATAAACAGTCTGTGTGACGGGTCCTGTCTCTATAAACAGTCTGTGTGACGGGTCCTGTCTCTATAAACAGTATGTGTAACTGGTCCTGTCTCTATAAACAGTCTTTGTAACTGGTCATGTCTCTAAAAACTGTCTGTGTGACGGGTCCTGTCTCTATAAACAGTCTGTGTAACTGGTCCTGTCTCTATAAACAGCCTGTGTAACTGGTCCTGTCTCCATAAACAGTCTGTGTTCCTGGTCCTGTCTCTATAAAAAGTCTGTGTGATGGGTCCTGTTTCTACAAACAGTCTGTGTGACGGGTCAGGTCTCTATAAACAGTCTGTGTGTCAGGTCCTGTCTCTATAATCAGTCTGTGTAACTGGTCCTGTATCTATAAACAGTATGTGTGATGGGTCCTGTGTCTATAAACAGCGTGTGTAACTGTTCCTGTCTCTATAAACAGTCTGTATGACGGGTAATCTATCTATAAACAATCTGTGTAACTGGTCCTGTCTCCATAAACAGTCTGTGTTCATGGTCCTGTCTCTATAAACTGTCTGTGTAACTGGTCCTGTCTCTATAAACTGTCTGTGTGATGGGTCCTGTCTCTATAAACAGTCTGTGTAACTGGTCCTGTCACTATAAAGTCTGTGTAACTGGTACTGTCTCTAAAGACCGCCTTTAACTGGACCTGTCTCTATAAACAGTCTGTGTGACTGGTCCTGTCTCGATCAACAGTCTGTGTAACTGGTACTGTCTCTAAAGACCGCCTTTAACTGGTCCTGTCTCTATAAACAGTCTGTGTGACGGTTCCTCTATCTATAAACAGTCTGTGTAACTGGTCCTGTCTCAATAAACAGTCTGTGTGACGGGTCCTGTCTCCATAAACAGTCTGTGTAACTGGTCCTGTCACTATAAACAGTCTGTGTAACTGGTCCTGTCTCTATAAACAGTCTGTGTAACTGGTCCTGTCTCTATAAACCGCCTGTGTAACTGGTCATGTCTCTATAAACAGTCTGTGTGACTGGTCCTGTCTCTAACAACAGTCTGTGTAACTGGTCCTGTCTCTAGAAACAGTCTGTGTGACTGGGCCTGTCTCAAGAACAGCCTGTGTAACTGGTCCTGTCTCTATAAATAGTCTGTGTGATGGGTCCTGTCTCTATAAACAGTCTGTGTCACGGGTCAGGTATCTATAAACATTCTGTGTGACGGGTCCTCTGTGTATAAACAGTCTGTGTAACTGGTACTGACTCAATAAACAGTCTGTGTGACGGGTCCTGTCTCTATAAACAGTCTGTGTTACTGGTCCTGTCTCTATAAACAGTCTGTGTGACGGGTCCTGTCTCTATAAACAGTCTGTGTGACGGGTCCTGTCTCTATAAACAACTTTTGTAGCTGTTCCTCTCTCGAAAACGGTCTTGTGTGACAGGTCCTGTCTCGATGAACAGTCTGTGTGACGGGTCCTGTCTCGAGAAACAGTCTGTGTGACGGGACCTGTCTCTATAAACAGTCTGTGTAACTGGTCCTGTCTCAAGAACAGCCTGTGTAACTCGTCCTGTCTCTCTAAATAGTCTGTGTGATGGGTCATGTCTCTTTAAACAGTCTGAGTGACGGTTCCTGTCTCTTTTACCAGTCTGTGTAACTGGTCCTGTCTCTATAAACAGTCTGTGTGATGGGTTCTCTATCTATAAACAGACTGTATAACTGGTCCTGTCTCAATATATAGTCTGTGTGAAGGGTCCTGTCTCAAGAATAGCCTGTGTAACTGGTCTTGTCTCTATAAATAGCCTGTGTGATGGGTCCTGTCTCTAAAAACAGTCTGTGTGACGGGTCCTGTCTCTATAATCAGTCTGTGTAACTGGTCCTGTCTCTATAAACAGTATGTGTGATGGCTCATGTCTCTTTCAACATTCTGTGTGACGGGTCTTCCATCTATAAACATTCTGCGGAACTGGTATTGTCTCAATAAACAGTCTGTGTGCTGGGTCCTGTCTCTATAAACAGTCTGTGTAACTGGTCCTGTCACTATAAAGTCTGTGTAACTGGTACTGTCTCCAAAGACCGCCTTTAACTGGTCCTGTCTCTATAAACAGTCTGTGTGACTGGTCCTGTCTCGATCAACAGTCTGTGTAACTGGTACTGTCTCTAAAGACCGCCTTTAACTGGTCCTGTCTCTATAAACAGTCTGTGTGACTGGTCCTGTCTCTATCAACAGTCTGTGTAACTGGTACTGTCTCTATAAACAGTCTGTGTGACGGGTCCTGTCTCTATAAACAGTCTTTGTAAATATACCTGTCTCTATAAACAACATGTGGAGCTGTTCCTATCTTGACAACAGTCTGTGTGACAGGTCCTGTCTCGATTAACAGTCTGTGTGACGGGTCCTGTCTCTAGAAACAGTCTGTGTGACTGGTCCTGTCTCAAGAGTAGCCTGTGTAACTGGTCCTGTCTCTATAAACAGTCTATGTGACGGGTCCTGTCTCTATAAACAGTCTGTGTGATGGGTCCTGTCTCTATAAACAGTCGGAGTGACGGGTCAGGTCTCTATAAACAGTCTGTGTGACGGGTCCTGTCTCTATAATCAGTCTGTGTAACTGTTCCTGTCTCTATAAAGAGTATGTGTGATGGATCCTGTCTCTTTCAACATTCTGTGAGACGGTTCCTCTATCTATAAACAGTCTGTGTAACTGGTCCTGTCTCAATAAACAGTCTGTGTGACGGGTCCTGTCTCTATAAACAGTCTGTGTGACGGGTCCTGTCTCTATAAACAGTATGTGTAACTGGTCCTGTCTCTATAAACAGTCTTTGTAACTGGTCATGTCTCTAAAAACTGTCTGTGTGACGGGTCCTGTCTCTATAAACAGTCTGTGTAACTGGTCCTGTCTCTATAAACAGCCTGTGTAACTGGTCCTGTCTCCATAAACAGTCTGTGTTCCTGGTCCTGTCTCTATAAAAAGTCTGTGTGATGGGTCCTGTTTCTACAAACAGTCTGTGTGACGGGTCAGGTCTCTATAAACAGTCTGTGTGTCAGGTCCTGTCTCTATAATCAGTCTGTGTAACTGGTCCTGTATCTATAAACAGTATGTGTGATGGGTCCTGTGTCTATAAACAGCGTGTGTAACTGTTCCTCTCTCTATAAACAGTCTGTATGACGGGTAATCTATCTATAAACAATCTGTGTAACTGGTCCTGTCTCCATAAACAGTCTGTGTTCCTGGTCCTGTCTCTATAAACTGTCTGTGTAACTGGTCCTGTCTCTATAAACTGTCTGTGTGATGGGTCCTGTCTCTATAAACAGTCTGTGTAACTGGTCCTGTCACTATAAAGTCTGTGTAACTGGTACTGTCTCTAAAGACCGCCTTTAACTGGACCTGTCTCTATAAACAGTCTGTGTGACTGGTCCTGTCTCGATCAACAGTCTGTGTAACTGGTACTGTCTCTAAAGACCGCCTTTAACTGGTCCTGTCTCTATAAACAGTCTGTGTGACGGTTCCTCTATCTATAAACAGTCTGTGTAACTGGTCCTGTCTCAATAAACAGTCTGTGTGACGGGTCCTGTCTCCATAAACAGTCTGTGTAACTGGTCCTGTCACTATAAACAGTCTGTGTAACTGGTCCTGTCTCTATAAACAGTCTGTGTAACTGGTCCTGTCTCTATAAACCGCCTGTGTAACTGGTCATGTCTCTATAAACAGTCTGTGTGACTGGTCCTGTCTCTAACAACAGTCTGTGTAACTGGTCCTGTCTCTAGAAACAGTCTGTGTGACTGGGCCTGTCTCAAGAACAGCCTGTGTAACTGGTCCTGTCTCTATAAATAGTCTGTGTGATGGGTCCTGTCTCTATAAACAGTCTGTGTCACGGGTCAGGTATCTATAAACATTCTGTGTGACGGGTCCTCTGTGTATAAACAGTCTGTGTAACTGGTCCTGACTCAATAAACAGTCTGTGTGACGGGTCCTGTCTCTATAAACAGTCTGTGTTACTGGTCCTGTCTCTATAAACAGTCTGTGTGACGGGTCCTGTCTCTATAAACAGTCTGTGTGACGGGTCCTGTCTCTATAAACAACTTTTGTAGCTGTTCCTCTCTCGAAAACGGTCTTGTGTGACAGGTCCTGTCTCGATGAACAGTCTGTGTGACGGGTCCTGTCTCGTGAAACAGTCTGTGTGACGGGACCTGTCTCTATAAACAGTCTGTGTAACTGGTCCTGTCTCAAGAACAGCCTGTGTAACTCGTCCTGTCTCTCTAAATAGTCTGTGTGATGGGTCATGTCTCTTTAAACAGTCTGAGTGACGGTTCCTGTCTCTTTTACCAGTCTGTGTAACTGGTCCTGTCTCTATAAACAGTCTGTGTGATGGGTTCTCTATCTATAAAAAGACTGTATAACTGGTCCTGTCTCAATATATAGTCTGTGTGAAGGGTCCTGTCTCAAGAATAGCCTGTGTAACTGGTCTTGTCTCTATAAATAGCCTGTGTGATGGGTCCTGTCTCTAAAAACAGTCTGTGTGACGGGTCCTGTCTCTATAATCAGTCTGTGTAACTGGTCCTGTCTCTATAAACAGTATGTGTGATGGCTCCTGTCTCTTTCAACATTCTGTGTGACGGGTCCGCCATCTATAAACATTCTGCGGAACTGGTATTGTCTCAATAAACAGTCTGTGTGCTGGGTCCTGTCTCTATAAACAGTCTGTGTAACTGGTCCTGACACTATAAAGTCTGTGTAACTGGTACTGTCTCCAAAGACCGCCTTTAACTGGTCCTGTCTCTATAAACAGTCTGTGTGACTGGTCCTGTCTCGATCAACAGTCTGTGTAACTGGTACTGTCTCTAAAGACCGCCTTTAACTGGTCCTGTCTCTATAAACAGTCTGTGTGACTGGTCCTGTCTCTATCAACAGTCTGTGTAACTGGTACTGTCTCTATAAACAGTCTGTGTGACGGGTCCTGTCTCTATAAACAGTCTTTGTAAATATACCTGTCTCTATAAACAACATGTGTAGCTGTTCCTATCTTGACAACAGTCTGTGTGACAGGTCCTGTCTCGATTAACAGTCTGTGTGACGGGTCCTGTCTCTAGAAACAGTCTGTGTGACTGGTCCTGTCTCAAGAGTAGCCTGTGTAACTGGTCCTGTCTCTATAAACAGTCTGTGTGACGGGTCCTGTCTCTATAAACAGTCTGTGTGATGGGTCCTGTCTCTATAAACAGTCGGAGTGACGGGTCAGGTCTCTATAAACAGTCTGTGTGACGGGTCCTGTCTCTATAATCAGTCTGTGTAACTGTTCCTGTCTCTATAAACAGTATGTGTGATGGATCCTGTCTCTTTCAACATTCTGTGAGACGGTTCCTCTATCTATAAACAGTCTGTGTAACTGGTCCTGTCTCAATAAACAGTCTGTGTGACGGGTCCTGTCTCCATAAACAGTCTGTGTAACTGGCCCTGTCACTATAAACAGTCTGTGTAACTGGTCCCGTCTCTATAAACAGTCTGTGTAACTGGTCCTGTCTCTATAAACCGCCTGTGTAACTGGTCATGTCTCTATAAACAGTCTGTGTGACTGGTCCTGTCTCTAACAACAGTCTGTGTAACTGGTCCTGTCTCTAGAAACAGACTGTGTGACTGGGCCTGTCTGAAGAACAGACTGTGTAACTGGTCCTTTCTCTATAAATAGTCTGTGTGATTGGTCCTGTCTCTATAAACAGCCTGTGTGACGGGTCAGGTCTCTATAAACATTCTGTGTGACGGGTCCTCTATCTATAAACAGTCTGTGTAACTGGTCCTGTCTCAATAAACAGTCTGTGTGACGGGTCCTGTCTCTATAAACAGTCTGTGTTACTGGTCCTGTCTCTATAAACAGTCTGTGTGACGGGTCCTGTCTCTATAAACAGTCTGTGTGACGGGTCCTCTCTCTATAAACAGTATGTGTAACTGGTCCTGTCTCAATAAACAGTCTGTGTGACGGGTCCTGTCTCTATAAACATTCTGTGTAACTGGTCCTGTCTCGATAAACAGCCTGTGTAACTGGTCCTGTCTCTATAAACAGTCTGTGTAACTGGTCCTGTCTCTATAAAAAGTCTGTGTGACGGGTCAGGTCTCTATAAACAGTCTGTGTGTCAGGTCCTGTCTCTATAATCAGTCTGTGTAACTGGTCGTTTCTCAATAAACAGTCTGTGTGACGGGTTCAGTCTCCATAAACAGTCTGTGTAACTGGTCCTGTCACTATAAACAGTCTGTGTGACGGGTCCTGTCTCTATAAACAACCTGTGTAGCTGTTCCTCTCTCGAAAACAGTCTGTGTGACAGGTCCTGTCTCAATGAACATTCTGTGTGACGGGTGCTGTCTCCAGAAAGAGTCTGTGTGACGGGAGCTGTCTCTATAAACAATCTGTGTAACTGGTCCTGTCTCTATAAACAGTCTGTGTGATGGATCCTGTCTCTAAAAACAGTCTGTGTGACGGGTCAGGTCTCTATAAACAGTCTGTGTAACTGAACCTGTCACTATAAACAGCCTGTGAAACTGTTCCTGTCTCTATAAACAGTCTGTGTAAATGGTCCTGTCTCTATAAACAGTTTGTGTAACTGGTCGTGTCTCTATTAACAGTCTGAGTAACTGGTCCTGTCTCTATAAACAGTCTGTGTAACTGGTCCTGCCTCGATAAACAGTCTGTGTGACTGGTCCTGTCTCTATCAACAGTCTGTGTAACTGGTCCTGTCTCTATTAACAGTCTGAGAGGCGGGTCCTGTCTCTATAAACAGACTTTTTAACTGGACCTGTCTCTATAAACAACCTGTGTAGCTGTTCCTCTCTCGAAAACAGTCTGTGTGACGGGTCCTGTCTCTATAAACATTCTGTTTAACTCGTCCTGTCTCTATAAACAGTCTGTGTAACTGGTCCTGTCTCAATAAACAGTCTGTATGACGGGTCCTGTCTCTATAAACAGTCTGTGTTACTGGTCCTGTCTCTATAAACAGTCTGTGTGACGGGTCCTGTCTCTATAAACAGTCTGTGTGACGGGTCCTGTCTCTATAAACAGTATGTGTAACTGGTCCTGTCTCTATAAACAGTCTGTGTAACTGGTCATGTCTCTAAAAACTGTCTGTGTGACGGGTCCTGTCTCTACAAACATTCTGTGCAACTGGTCCTGTCTCTATAAACAGCCTGTGTAACTGGTCCTGTCTCTATAAACAGTCTGTGTAACTGGGCCTGTCTCTATAAAAAGTCTGTGTGATGGGTCCTGTCTCTATAAAAAGTCTGTGTGACGGGTCAGGTCTCTGTAAACAGTCTGTGTGTCAGGTCCTGTCTCTATAATCAGTCTGTGTAACTGGTCCTGTCTCTATAAAAAGTATGTGTGATGGGTCCTGTCTCTATAAACAGCCTGTGTAACTGGTCGTGTCTCTATAAACAGTCTGTATGACGGGTACTCTTTCTATTAACAGTCTGTGTAACTGGTCGTGTCTCAATAAACAGTCTGTGTGACGGGTCAGGTCTCTATAAACAGTCTGTGTAACTGAACCTGTCTCTATAAAAAGTCTGTGTGACGGGTCAGGTCTCTGTAAACAGTCTGTGTGTCAGGTCCTGTCTCTATAATCAGTCTGTGTAACTGGTCCTGTCTCTATAAAAAGTATGTGTAACTGGTCCTGTCTCTATCAACAGTCTGTGTAACTGGTCCTGTCTCTATTAACAGTCTGAGAGGCGGGTCCTGTCTCTATAAACAGACTTTTTAACTGGACCTGTCTCTATAAACAACCTGTGTAGCTGTTCCTCTCTCGAAAACAGTCTGTGTGACGGGTCCTGTCTCTATAAACATTCTGTGTAACTCGTCCTGTCTCTATAAACAGTCTGTGTAACTGGTCCTGTCTCTATAAACAGTCTGTGTGATGTTTCCTGTCTCTATAAACAACCTGTGTAACTGGTCCTGTCTCTATAAACAGTCTGTGTGACGGGTCCTGTCTCTATAACGAGTATGTGTGACGGGTCCTGTCTCTATAAAAAGCCTGTGTGATGGGTCCTGTCTCTATAAACAGTCTGTGTAACTGGTCCTGTCTCTACAAACAGTCTGTGCAACTGGTCCTGTCTCGATAAACAGCCTGTGTAACTGGTCCTGTCTCCAGAAACAGTCTGTGTAACTGGTCCTGTCTCTATAAACAGTCAGTGTGACGTGTCCTGTCTCGATAAACAGCCTGTGTGAATGGTCCTGACTCTATAAACAGTCTATGTGTCGGGTCCTGTCTCTATAAACAGAATATGTGTCGGGTCCTGTCTCCAGAAACAGTCTGTGTGACGGGACCTGTCTCTATAAACAGTCTGTGCAACTGGTCCTGTCTCTATAAACTGCCTGTGTAACTGGTCCTGTCTCTATAAACAATCTGTGTTACTGGTCCTGTCTCTATAAAAAGTCTGTGTGATGTGTCCTGTCTCTAGAAACAGTCTGTGTGACGGGACCTGTCTCTATAAACAGTCTGTGTAACTGGTCCTGTCTCTGTAAACAGACTGTGTAACTGGTCCTGTCTCTATAAACAATCTGTGTAACTGGTACTTTCTCAAGAACAGCCTGTGTAACTGGTCCTGTCTCTATAAACAGCCTGTGTAACTGGTCCTGTCTCTATAAACAGTCTATGTGACGGGTCCTGTCTCTATAAACAGTCTGTGTGATGGGTTCTGTCTCTATAAACAGTCGGTGTGACGGGTCAGGACTCGATAAACAGTCTGTGAGACGGGTCCTGTCTCTACAATCAGTCTGTGTAACTGTTCCTGTCTCTATAAACAGTATGTGTGATGGATCCTGTCTCTTTCAACATTCTGTGTGACGGGTCCTCTATCTATAAACAGTCTGTGTAACTGGTCCTGTCTCAATAAACAGTATGTGTGATGGATACTGTCTCTTTCAACATTCTGTGTGACGGGTCCTGTCTCCAAAAACAGTCTGTGTAACTGGCCCTGTCACTATAAACTGTCTGTGTAACTGGTCCTGTCTCTATAAACAGTCTGTGTAACTGGTCCTGTCTCCATAAACCGCCTGTGTAACTGGTCATGTCACTATAAACAGTCTGTGTGACTGGTCCTGTTTCTAACAACAGTCTGTGTAATGGTCCTGTCTCTAGAAACAGTATGTGTGACTGGGCCTGTCTCAAGAACAGCCTGTGTAACTGGTCCTGTCTCTACAAACAGTCTGTGTGACGGGTCAGGTCTCTATAAACAGTATCTGTGATGGGTCCTGTCTCTATAAACAGCCAGTGTAACTCGTCCTGTCTCTATAAACAGTCTGTGTGACGGGTCCTGTCTCTATAAACAGTCTGTGTAACTGGTCCTGTCTCTATAAACAGCCTGTGTGATGGGTTCTGCCTCTATAAACAGTCTGTGTGACGGGTCCTGTCTCTATAAACAGTCTGTGTGACGGGTCCTGTCTCTATAAACAGTATGTGTAACTGGTCCTGTCTCTATAAACAGTCTTTGTAACTGGTCATGTCTCTAAAAACTGTCTGTGTGACGGGTCCTGTCTCTATAAACAGTCTGTGTAACTGGTCCTGTCTCTATAAACAGCCTGTGTAACTGGTCCTGTCTCTATAAACAGTCTGTGTTCCTGGTCCTGTCTCTATAAAAAGTCTGTGTGATGGGTCCTGTTTCTACAAACAGTCTGTGTGACGGGTCAGGTCTCTACAAACAGTCTGTGTGTCAGGTCCTGTCTCTATAATCAGTCTGTGTAACTGGTCCTGTATCTATAAACAGTATGTGTGATGGGTCCTGTGTCTATAAACAGCGTGTGTAACTGTTCCTGTCTCTATAAACAGTCTGTATGACGGGTAATCTATCTATAAACAATCTGTGTAACTGGTCCTGTCTCCATAAACAGTCTGTGTGACTGGTCCTGTCTCTATAAACGGACTTTGTAACAGGACCTGTCTCTATAAACAGTCTGTGTAACTGGTCCTGTATCTGTAAACAGTCTGTGTGACGGGTCCTGTCTCCATAAACTGTCTGTGTAACTGGTCCTGTCTCTATAAACTGTCTGTGTGATGGGTCCTGTCTCTATAAACAGTCTGTGTAACTGGTCCTGTCACTATAAAGTCTGTGTAACTGGTACTGTCTCTAAAGACCGCCTTTAACTGGTCCTGTCTCTATAAACAGTCTGTGTGACTGGTCCTGTCTCGATCAACAGTCTGTGTAACTGGTACTGTCTCTAAAGACCGCCTTTAACTTGTCCTGTCTCTATAAACAGTCTGTGTGACTGGTCCTGTCTCTATTAACAGTCTGTGTAACTGGTACTGTCTCTATAAACAGTCTGTGTGACGGGTCCTGTCTCTATAAACAGTCTTTGTAAATATACCTGTCTCTATAAACAACATGTGTAGCTGTTCCTATCTTGACAACAGTCTGTATGACAGGTCCTGTCTCGATTAACAGTCTGTGTGACGGGTCCTGTCTCTATAAACAGTCTGTGTGATGAGTCCTGTCTCTATAAACAGTCGGAGTGACGGGTCAGGTCTCTATAAACAGTCTGTGTGACGGGTCCTGTCTCTATAATCAGTCTGTGTAACTGTTCCTGTCTCTATAAACAGTATGTGTGATGGATCCTGTCTCTTTCAACATTCTGTGTGACGGTTCCTCTATCTATAAACAGTCTGTGTAACTGGTCCTGTCTCAATAAACAGTCTGTGTGACGGGTCCTGTCTCCATAAACAGTCTGTGTAACTGGTCCTGTCACTATAAACAGTCTGTGTAACTGGTCCTGTCTCTATAAACAGTCTGTGTAACTGGTCCTGTCTCTATAAACCGCCTGTGTAACTGGTCATGTCTCTATAAACAGTCTGTGTGACTGGTCCTGTCTCTAACAACAGTCTGTGTAACTGGTCCTGTCTCTAGAAACAGACTGTGTGACTGGGCCTGTCTCAAGAACAGCCTGTGCAACTGGTCCTGTGTCTATAAACAGTCTGTGTCACGGGTCAGGTCTCTATAAAAATTCTGTGTGACGGGTCCTCTGTCTATAAACAGTCTGTGTAACTGGTCCTGACTCAATAAACAGTCTGTGTGACGGGTCCTGTCTCTATAAACAGTCTGTGTTACTGGTCCTGTCTCTATAAACAGTCTGTGTGACGGGTCCTGTCTCTATAAACAGTCTGTGTGACGGGTCCTGTCTCTATAAACAACTTTTGTAGCTGTTCCTCTCTCGAAAACGGTCTTGTGTGACAGGTCCTGTCTCGATGAACAGTCTGTGTGACGGGTCCTGTCTCGAGAAACAGTCTGTGTGACGGGACCTGTCTCTATAAACAGTCTGTGTAACTGGTCCTGTCTCAAGAACAGCCTGTGTAACTCGTCCTGTCTCTCTAAATAGTCTGTGTGATGGGTCATGTCTCTTTAAAAAGTCTGAGTGACGGTTCCTGTCTCTTTTACCAGTCTGTGTAACTGGTCCTGTCTCTATAAACAGTCTGTGTGATGGGTTCTCTATCTATAAACAGACTGTATAACTGGTCCTGTCTCAATATATAGTCTGTGTGAAGTGTCCTGTCTCAAGAATAGCCTGTGTAACTGGTCTTGTCTCTATAAATAGCCTGTGTGATGTGTCCTGTCTCTAAAAACAGTCTGTGTGACGGGTCCTGTCTCTATAATCAGTCTGTGTAACTGGTCCTGTCTCTATAAACAGTATGTGTGATGGCTCCTGTCTCTTTCAAGATTCTGTGTGACGGGTCCTCCATCTATAAACATTCTGCGGAACTGGTATTGTCTCAATAAACAGTCTGTGTGATGGGTCCTGTCTCTATAAACAGTCTGTGTAACTGGTCCTGTCACTATAAAGTCTGTGTAACTGGTACTGTCTCCAAAGACCGCCTTTAACTGGTCCTGTCTCTATAAACAGTCTGTGTGACTGGTCCTGTCTCGATCAACAGTCTGTGTAACTGGTACTGTCTCTAAAGACCGCCTTTAACTGGTCCTGTCTCTATAAACGTGTGACTGGTCCTGTCTCTATCAACAGTCTGTGTAACTGGTACTGTCTCTATAAACAGTCTGTGTGACGGGTCCTGTCTCTATAAACAGTCTTTGTAAATATACCTGTCTCTATAAACAACATGTGTAGCTGTTCCTATCTTGACAACAGTCTGTGTGACAGGTCCTGTCTCGATTAACAGTCTGTGTGACGGGTCCTGTCTCTAGAAACAGTCTGTGTGACTGGTCCTGTCTCAAGAGTAGCCTGTGTAACTGGTCCTGTCTCTATAAACAGTCTGTGTGACGGGTCCTGTCTCTATAAACAGTCTGTGTGATGGGTCCTGTCTCTATAATCAGTCTGTGTAACTGGTCCTGTCTCTATAAAAAGTATGTGTGATGGGTCCTGTCTCTATAAACAGCCTGTGTAACTGGTCCTGTCTCTATAAACAGTCTGTGTAACTGGTCCTGTCTCTATCAACAGTCTGTGTAACTGGTCCTGTCTCTATTAACAGTCTGAGAGGCGGGTCCTGTCTCTATAAACAGACTTTTTAACTGGACCTGTCTCTATAAACAACCTGTGTAGCTGTTCCTCTCTCGAAAACAGTCTGTGTGACGGGTCCTGTCTCTATAAACATTCTGTGTAACTCGTCCTGTCTCTATAAACAGTCTGTGTAACTGGTCCTGTCTCTATAAACAGTCTGTGTGATGTTTCCTGTCTCTATAAACAACCTGTGTAACTGGTCCTGTCTCTATAAACAGTCTGTGTGACGGGTCCTGTCTCTATAACGAGTATGTGTGACGGGTCCTGTCTCTATAAAAAGCCTGTGTGATGGGTCCTGTCTCTATAAACAGTCTGTGTAACTGGTCCTGTCTCTACAAACAGTCTGTGCAACTGGTCCTGTCTCGATAAACAGCCTGTGTAACTGGTCCTGTCTCCAGAAACAGTCTGTGTAACTGGTCCTGTCTCTATAAACAGTCAGTGTGACGTGTCCTGTCTCGATAAACAGCCTGTGTGAATGGTCCTGACTCTATAAACAGTCTATGTGTCGGGTCCTGTCTCTATAAACAGAATATGTGTCGGGTCCTGTCTCCAGAAACAGTCTGTGTGACGGGACCTGTCTCTATAAACAGTCTGTGCAACTGGTCCTGTCTCTATAAACTGCCTGTGTAACTGGTCCTGTCTCTATAAACAATCTGTGTTACTGGTCCTGTCTCTATAAAAAGTCTGTGTGATGTGTCCTGTCTCTAGAAACAGTCTGTGTGACGGGACCTGTCTCTATAAACAGTCTGTGTAACTGGTCCTGTCTCTGTAAACAGACTGTGTAACTGGTCCTGTCTCTATAAACAATCTGTGTAACTGGTACTTTCTCAAGAACAGCCTGTGTAACTGGTCCTGTCTCTATAAACAGCCTGTGTAACTGGTCCTGTCTCTATAAACAGTCTATGTGACGGGTCCTGTCTCTATAAACAGTCTGTGTGATGGGTCCTGTCTCTATAAACAGTCGGTGTGACGGGTCAGGACTCGATAAACAGTCTGTGAGACGGGTCCTGTCTCTACAATCAGTCTGTGTAACTGTTCCTGTCTCTATAAACAGTATGTGTGATGGATCCTGTCTCTTTCAACATTCTGTGTGACGGGTCCTCTATCTATAAACAGTCTGTGTAACTGGTCCTGTCTCAATAAACAGTATGTGTGATGGATACTGTCTCTTTCAACATTCTGTGTGACGGGTCCTGTCTCCAAAAACAGTCTGTGTAACTGGCCCTGTCACTATAAACTGTCTGTGTAACTGGTCCTGTCTCTATAAACAGTCTGTGTAACTGGTCCTGTCTCCATAAACCGCCTGTGTAACTGGTCATGTCACTATAAACAGTCTGTGTGACTGGTCCTGTTTCTAACAACAGTCTGTGTAATGGTCCTGTCTCTAGAAACAGTATGTGTGACTGGGCCTGTCTCAAGAACAGCCTGTGTAACTGGTCCTGTCTCTACAAACAGTCTGTGTGACGGGTCAGGTCTCTATAAACAGTATCTGTGATGGGTCCTGTCTCTATAAACCGCCAGTGTAACTCGTCCTGTCTCTATAAACAGTCTGTGTGACGGGTCCTGTCTCTATAAACAGTCTGTGTAACTGGTCCTGTCTCTATAAACAGCCTGTGTGATGGGTTCTGTCACTATAAAGTCTGTGTAACTGGTACTGTCTCTAAAGACCGCCTTTAACTGGTCCTGTCTCTATAAACAGTCTGTGTGACTGGTCCTGTCTCGATCAACAGTCTGTGTAACTGGTACTGTCTCTAAAGACCGCCTTTAACTGGTCCTGTCTCTATAAACAGTCTGTGTGACTGGTCCTGTCTCTATTAACAGTCTGTGTAACTGGTACTGTCTCTATAAACAGTCTGTGTGACGGGTCCTGTCTCTATAAACAGTCTTTGTAAATATACCTGTCTCTATAAACAACATGTGTAGCTGTTCCTATCTTGACAACAGTCTGTGTGACAGGTCCTGTCTCGATTAACAGTCTGTGTGACGGGTCCTGTCTCTATAAACAGTCTGTGTGATGAGTCCTGTCTCTATAAACAGTCGGAGTGACGGGTCAGGTCTCTATAAACAGTCTGTGTGACGGGTCCTGTCTCTATAATCAGTCTGTGTAACTGTTCCTGTCTCTATAAACAGCCTGTGTGATGGGTTCTGCCTCTATAAACAGTCTGTGTGACGGGTCCTGTCTCTATAATCAGTCTGTGTAACTGTTCCTGTCTCTATAAACAGTATGTGTGATGGATCCTGTCTCTTTCAACATTCTGTGTGACGGTTCCTCTATCTATAAACAGTCTGTGTAACTGGTCCTGTCTCAATAAACAGTCTGTGCGACGGGTCCTGTCTCCATAAACAGTCTGTGTAACTGGCCCTGTCACTATGAACAGTCTGTGTAACTGGTCCTGTCTCTATAAACAGTCTGTGTAACTGGTCCTGTCTCTATAAACCGCCTGTGTAACTGGTCATGTCTCCATAAACAGTCTGTGTGACTGGTCCTGTCTCTAACAACAGTCTGTGTAAATGGTCCTGTCTCTAGAAACAGACTGTGTGACTGAGCCTGTCTCATAAACAGCCTGTGTAACTGTTCCTGTCTCTATAAATAGTCTGTGTGATGGGTCCTGTCTCTATAAACAGTCTGTGTGACGGGTCAGACTCTATAAACATTCTGTGTGACGGGTCCTCTGTCTATAAACAGTCTATGTAACTGGTCCTGTCTCAATAAACAGTCTGTGTGACTGGTACTGTCTCTATAAACAGTCTGTGTGACGGGTCCTGTCTCTATAAACAGTCTTTGTAAATATACCTGTCTCTATAAACAACATGTGTAGCTGTTCCTATCTTGACAACAGTCTGTGTGACAGGTCCTGTCTCGATTAACAGTCTGTGTGACGGGTCCTGTCTCTAGAAACAGTCTGTGTGACTGGTCCTGTCTCAAGAGTAGCCTGTGTAACTGGTCCTGTCTCTATAAACAGTCTGTGTGACGGGTCCTGTCTCTATAAACAGTCTGTGTGATGGGTCCTGTCTCTATAAACAGTCGGAGTGACGGGTCAGGTCTCTATAAACAGTCTGTGTGACGGGTCCTGTCTCTATAATCAGTCTGTGTAACTGTTCCTGTCTCTATAAACAGTATGTGTGATGGATCCTGTCTCTTTCAACATTCTGTGTGACGGTTCCTCTATCTATAAACAGTCTGTGTAACTGGTCCTGTCTCAATAAACAGTCTGTGCGACGGGTCCTGTCTCCATAAACAGTCTGTGTAACTGGCCCTGTCACTATGAACAGTCTGTGTAACTGGTCCTGTCTCTATAAACAGTCTGTGTAACTGGTCCTGTCTCTATAAACCGCCTGTGTAACTGGTCATGTCTCCATAAACAGTCTGTGTGACTGGTCCTGTCTCTAACAACAGTCTGTGTAAATGGTCCTGTCTCTAGAAACAGACTGTGTGACTGAGCCTGTCTCAAGAACAGCCTGTGTAACTGTTCCTGTCTCTATAAATAGTCTGTGTGATGGGTCCTGTCTCTATAAACAGTCTGTGTGACGGGTCAGGTCTCTATAAACATTCTGTGTGACGGGTCCTCTGTCTATAAACAGTCTATGTAACTGGTCCTGTCTCAATAAACAGTCTGTGTGACGGGTCCTGTCTCTATAAACAGTCTGTGTTACTGGTCCTGTCTCTATAAACAGTCTGTGTGACGGGTCCTGTCTCTATAAACAGTCTGTGTGACGGGTCCTGTCTCTATAAACAACTTTTGTAGCTGTTCCTCTCTCGAAAACGGTCTTGTGTGACAGGTCCTGTCTCGATGAACAGTCTGTGTGACGGGTCCTGTCTCTAGAAACATTCTGTGTAACTGGTCCTGTCTCTATAAACAGCCTGTGTAACTGGTCCTCTCTCTATAAACAGTCTGTGTAACTGGTCCTGTCTCTATAAAAAGTCTGTGTGACGGGTCAGGTCTCTGTAAACAGTCTGTGTGTCAGGTCCTGTCTCTATAATCAGTCTGTGTAACTGGTCCTGTCTCTATAAAAAGTATGTGTGATGGGTCCTGTCTCTATAAACAGCCTGTGTAACTGATCCTGTCTCTATAAACAGTCTGTATGACGGGTACTCTTTCTATTAACAGTCTGTGTAACTGGTCCTGTCTCTATTTACATTCTGAGAGGCGGGTCCTGTCTCTATAAACAGAATTT
The DNA here is from genome assembly GCF_044704955.1 of Pristiophorus japonicus. Lineage (NCBI taxonomy): Eukaryota > Metazoa > Chordata > Chondrichthyes > Pristiophoridae > Pristiophorus > Pristiophorus japonicus. The sequence goes on from NW_027252779.1 coordinate 14,411,252, forward strand.
TTAACTGGACCTGTCTCTATAAACAACCTGTGTAGCTGTTCCTCTCTCGAAAACAGTCTGTGTGACGGGTCCTGCGTCTATAAACATTCTGTGTGATGTGTCCTGTCTCTATAAACAACCTGTGTAACTGGTCCTGTCTCTATAAACAGTCTATGTGACGGGTCAGGTGTCTATAAACAGTCTGTGTGATGGGTTATGTCTCTATAAACAGTCTGTGTGAATGGTCCTGTCACTATTAACAGTCTGTGTGAAGGGTCCTGTCTCTATAAACAGTCTGTGTAACTGGTCCTTTCTCTATAAACAGCCTGTGTGACGGATTCTGTCTCTATAAACAGTCTGTGTGACGGGTCCTGTGTCTATAAACAGCCTGTGTAACTGTTCCTGTCTCTATAAACAGTCTGTAAGACTGGTAGTGTATCTATAAACAGTCTGTGTGAATGGTCCTGTCTCTATAGACAGTCTGTCTGACGGGTCCTGTCTCTATAAACAGCCTGTGTAACTGGTCCTTTCTCTATAAACAGCCTGTGTGACGGATTCTGTCTCTATAAACAGTCTGTGTGACGGGTCCTGTGTCTATAAACAGTCTTTGTGACGGTTCCTGTCTCTATAAACAGTCTGTGTAACGTGTCCTGTCTCTATAAACAGTCTGTGTGACGGGTCCTGTCTCAATAAACAGTCTGTGTAACTGGTCCTGTCTCTATAAACAGCCTGTGTAACTGGTCCTGTCTCTATAAACAGTCTGTGTTACTGGTCCTGCCTCTAGAAAAAGTCTGTGTGATGGCTACTGTCTCTATAAACAGTCTGCGTGACGGGTCAGGTCTCTATAAACAGTCTGTTTGACAGGTCCTGTCTCTATAATCAGTCTGTGTAACTGGTCCTGTCAATATAAACAGTATGTGTGATGGGTCCTGTCTATATAAACGGCCTGTGTAACAGTTCCTGTCTCTATAAACAGTCTGTGTGACTGGTCCTGTCTCTATCAACAGTCTGTGTAACTGGTCCTGTCTCTATAAACATTCTGTGAGACGGGTCCTGTCTCTATAAACAGACTTTGTAACTGGTCCTGTCTCTATAAACAACCTGTGTAGCTGTTCCTCTCTCGAAAACAGTCTGTGTGACAGGTCCTGTCTATATAAACAGTCTGTGTGACGGGTCCTGTTTCTATAAACAGACTTTGTAACTGGTCCTGTCTCTATAAACAACCTGTGTAGCTGTTCCTCTCTCGAAAACAGTCTGTGTGACAGGTCTTGTCTCTATAAACAGTCTATGTGACGGGTCAGGTGTCTATAAACAGTCTGTGTGATGGATTCTGTCTCCATAAACAGTTTGTGTGACGGGTCCTGTCTCTATAAACAGTCTGTGTGACGGGTCCTGTCACTATAAACAGTCTGTGTAACTGTTCATGTCTCTAAAATCAGTCTGTGTGACGGTCCTGTCTCTATAAACAGTCTGTAACTGGTCCTGAATCTATAAACAGCCTGTGTAACTGATCCTGTCTCTATAAACAGTCTCTGTTACTGGCCCTGTCTCTATAAAAAGTCTGTATGATGGGTACTGTCTCTATAACCAGTCTGTGTGACGGGTCAGGTCTCTATAACCAGTCAGTGTGACAGATCCTGTCTCTATAATCAGTCTGTGCAACTGTTCTGTCAATATAAACAGTATGTGTAATGGGTCCTGTCTCTATAAACAGCCTGTGTAACTGTTCCTGTCTCTATAAACAGTCTGTATGACTGGTACTCTATCTATAAACATAGAAACATAGAAAATAGGTGCAGGAGTAGGCCATTCGGCCCTTCTAGCCGGCACCGCCATTCAATGAGTTCATGGCTGAACATTCAACTTCAGTACCCCATTCCTGCTTTCTCACCATACCCCTTGATCCCCCTAGCAGTAAGGACTTCATCTAACTCCTTTTTGAATATATTTAGTGAATTGGCCTCAACAACTTTCTGTGGTAGAAAATTCCACATGTTCACCACTCTCTGGGTGAAGAAGTTCCTCCGCATCTCGGTCCTAAATGGCTTACCCCTTATCCTTAGACTGTAACCCCTGGTTCTGGACTTCCCCAACATTGGGAACATTCTTCCTGCATCTAACCTGTCTAACCCCGTCAGAATTTTATATGTTTCTATGAGGTCCCCTCTCATTCTTCTGAACTCCAGTGAATACAAGCCCAGTTGATCCAGTCTTTCTTGATAGGTCAGTCCCGCCATCCCGGGAATCAGTCTGGTGAACATTCGCTGCACTCCCTCAATAGCAAGAATGTCCTTCCTCAGGTTAGGAGACCAAAACTGTACACAATACTCCAGGTATGGCCTCACCAATGCCCTGTACAACTGTAGCAACACCTCCCTGCCCCTGTACTAAAATCCCCTTGCTATGAAGGCCAACATGCCATTTGCTTTCTTAACCGCCTGCTGCACCTGCATGCCAACCTTCAATGACTGATGTACCATGACACCCAGGTCTCTTTGCACCTCCCCTTTTCCTAATCTGTCACCATTCAGATAATAGTCTGTCTCTCTGTTTTTACCACCTAAGTGGATAACCTCACATTTATCCACATTATACTTCATCTGCCATGCATTTGCCCACTCACCTAACCTATCCAAGTCGCTCTGCAGCCTCACAGCATCCTCCTCGCAGCTCACACTGCCACCCAACTTAGTGTCATCCGCAAATTTGGAGATACTACATTTAATCCCATCATCTAAATCATTAATGTACAGTGTAAACAGCTGGGGCCCCAGCACAGAACCTTGCGGTACCCCACTAGTCACTGCCTGCCATTCTGAAAAGTACCCATTTACTCCTACTCTTTGCTTCCTGTCTGACAACCAGTTCTCAATCCATGTCAGTACACTACCCCCAATCCCATGTGCTCTAACTTTGCACATCAATCTCTTGTGTGGGACCTTGTCGAACGCCTTCTGAAAGTCCAAATATACCACATCAACTGGTTCTCCCTTATCCACTCTACTGGAAACATCCTCAAAAAATTCCAGAAGATTTGTCAAGCATGATTTCCCTTTCACAAATCCATGCTGACTTGGACCTATCATGTCACCTCTTTCCAAATGCACTGCTATGACATCCTTAATAATTGATTCCATCATTTTACCCACTACCGATGTCAGGCTGACCGGTCTATAATTCCCTGTTTTCTCTCTCCCTCCTTTTTTAAACAGTCTGTGTGACTGGTCCTGTCTCAATAAACAGTCTGTGTGACGGGTCCTTTCTCTATAAACAGTCTCTGTGACTGGTCCTGTCTCTATCATCAGTCTGTGTAACTGGTCCTGTCTCTATAAACAGTCTGTGTGATGGGTTCTCTCTCTATAAACAGTCTTTGTGACGGGTCAGGTCTCTATAAACAGTCTGTGTGACGGGTCCTGTCTCTATAATCAGTCTGTGTAACTGGTCTTGTCTCTATAAACAGTATGTGTCATGGGTCATGTCTCTATAAACAGCCTGTGCAACTGTTCCTGCCTCTATAAACAGTCTGTGTAACTGGTGCTGTCTCAATAAACCGTCTGTGTGATGGGTCCTGTCGCCATAAACAGTCTGTGTAACTGGTCCTGTCACTATAAACAGTCTGTGTATCTGGTCCTGTCTCTGTAAACAGTCTTTGTAACTGGTCCTGTCTCTACAAACCGCCTCTGTAACTGGTCCTGTCTCCATAAACACTATGTGTGATGGGTCCTGTCTCTTTCAACAGTCTGTGTAACTGGTCTTGTCTCTATAAACAGTCTGTGTGACGGGTCCTGTCTCTATAAACAGTCTTTGTAACTGGACCTGCCTCTATAACAACCTATGTAGCTATTCCTCTCTCGAAAACAGTCTGTGTGACAGGTCCTGTATCGATGAACAGTTTATGTGATGGGTCATGTCTATAGAAACAGTCTTTGTGACGGGACCTGTCTCTGTTAACAGTCTGTGTAACTGGTCCTGTCTCTTTAAACAGCTTGTGTAACTGGTTCTGTCTCTATAAACAGCCTGTTTAACTGGTCCTGGATCAAGAACAGCGTGTATAACTGGTCCTGTCTCTATAAACAGTCTGTGTGACGGGTCCTGTCTCTGTAAACAGTCTGTATAACTGGTCCTGTCTCTTTAAACAGCCTGTGTAACGGGTCCTGTCTCAAGAACAGCCTGTATAACTGGTCCTGTCTCTATAAATAGTCTGTGTGATGGGTCCTGTCTCTATAAACAGTCTGTGTGACGGGCCCTGTCTCTATAAACAGCCTGTGTAACTGGTGCTGTCTCTATAAACAGTCTGTGTGACGTGTCCTGTCTCGATAAACATTCTGTGTAACTGGTCCTGTCTCTTAAACAGTCTGTGTGACTGGTCCTGTCTCCATAAACTATCTGTGTAACTGGTCCTGTCTCTTTTACCAGTCTGTGTAACTGGTCCTGTCTCTATAAACAGCCTGTGTGACGGGTCAGGTCTCTATCAACAGTCTGTGTGACTGGTCCTGTCTGTATAAAAAGTTTGTGTAACTGCGCCTGTCACTATAAACCGCCTGTGTAACTGGTCCTGTCTCTATAAACAGTCTGTGTAATTGGTCCTATCTCTATAAACAGTCTGTGTGACGGGTACTGTCTCTATAAACAGTCTTTGTAACTGGACCTCTCTCTATAAACAACCTGTGTAGCTGTTCCTCTCTCGACAATAGTCTGTGTGACGGATCCTGTCTCGATGAATAGTCTGTGTGAAGGGTCCTGTCTCCAGAAACAGTCTGTATGACTGGTCCTGTCTCGATGAACAGTCTGTGTGACGGGTCCTGTCTCAAGAACAGCCTGTGTAACTGGTCCTGTCTCTATAAATAGTCTGTGTGATGGGTCCTGTCTCTATAAACAGTCTGTGTGACGGGTCAGATCTCTAGAAACAGTCTGTGTGATGGGTCCTGTCTCTATAAACAGCCTGTGCAACTGTTCCTGTCTCTGTAAACAGTCTGTGTGACGGGCCCTGTCTCCATAAACAGCCTGTGTAACTGGTCCTGTCTCTATAAACAGTCTGTGTGACGGGTCCTGTCTCTATAAACAGCCTGTGTAACTGCTCCTGTGTCTATCAACAGTCTGTGTGACGGGTCCTGTCTCTTTTAACGGTCTGTGTAACTGGTCCTGTCTCTATCAACAGTCTGTGTGATCGTTCTTGTCTCTGTAAACAACCTGTGTGACGGGTCCTTTCTCTATAAACAGACGGTTTGACGTGCCCTGTCTCTATAAACAGTCTGTATAACTGGTCCTGTATTTACAAACAGTCTGTGTGACTGGTCCTGTCTCTATAAACAGTCTGTGTGACGGGTCCTGTCTCTATAAACAGCCTGTGTAACTGGTCCCGTCTCTATAAACAGTCTGTGTGACGGGTCCTGTCTCTATAAACAGTTTGTGTGACGGGTCCTGTCTCCATAAACAGTCTGTGTAACTGGTCCTGTCACTATAAACAGACTTTGTGACTGGTCCTGTCTATATAAACAGTCTGTGTAACTGGTCCTGTCTCTATAAATCTCCTGTGTAACTGGTCCTGTCTCTATAATCAGTCTGTGTGACTGGTCCTGTCTCTATAAACAGTCTGTGTGATCGTTCCTGTGTCTATAAACATCCTGTGTAACTGGTCCTGTCTCTATAAACAGCCTGTGTAACTGGTCCTGTCTCTATCAACAGCCTGTGTAACTGTTCCTGTCTCTATAAACAGTCGGTGTAACTGGTCCTGTCTCTACAAACAGTCTGTGTGATAGGTCCTGTCTCTAAAAACAGTCTGTGTAAATGGTCCTGTCTATATAAACAGCCTGTGTAACTGGTCCTGTTTCTATAAACAGTCTGTGTGATCGTTCTTGCTTCTGTAAACAGCCTGTGTGACGGGTCCTGTCCCTATAAACAGTCTGTGTGACGGGTCCTGTCTCTATAAACAGTCTGTGCGACTGGTCTTGTCTCTATAAACAGTCTGTGTAACTGGTCCTGTCTCTATAAACTGTCTGTGTTACGGTTCCTGTCTCTAGAAACAGCCTATGTAACTGGTCCTGTGTCTCTAAACAGACTGTGTGACTTGTCCTGTCTCTATAATCAGTCTGTGTAACTGGTCCTGTCAATATAAACAATATGTGTGATGGGTCCTGTCTCTATAAACAGCCTGTGTAACTGTTCCTGTCTCTATAAACAGTCTGTATGACTGGTACTGTATCTATAAACAGTCTGTGTAACTGGTCCTGTCTCAATAAACAGTCTGTGTGACGGGTCCTGTCTCCATAAACAGTCTGTGTAACTGGTCCTGTCACTATAAACAGTCTGTGTGACTGGTCCTGTCTCTATAAACAGTCTGTGTAACTGGTCCTGTCTCTATAAACCGCCTGTGTAACTGTTCCTTTCTCTACAAACAGTCTGTGTGACTGGTCCTGTCTCTATCAACATACTGTGTAACTGGTCCTGTCTCTATAAACATTCTGTGTGACGGGTCCTGTCTCTATTAACAGACTTTGTAACTGGACCTGTCTCTATAAACAACCTGTGTAGCTGTTCCTCTCTCGAAAACAGTCTGTGTGACAGGTCCTGTCTCAATGAACACTATGTGTGACGGGTCCTGTCTCTAGAAACAGTCTATGTGACGGGTCAGGTGTCTATAAACAGTCTGTGTGATGGGTTATGTCTCTATAAACAGTTTGTGTGACGGGTCCTGTCTCTATAAACAGTCTGTGTAACGGGTCCTATCTCTATAAACAGTCTGTGTAACTGGTCATGTCTCTAAAATCAGTCTGTGTGACGGGTCCTGTGTCTATAAACAGTCTGTGTGAATGGTCCTGTCTCTATTAACAGTCTGTGTGATGACTCCTGTCTCTATAAACAGTCTGTGTAACTGGTCCTTTCTCTATAAACAGCCTGTGTGTCGGATTCTGTCTCTATAAACAGTCGGTGTGACGGGTCCTGTGTCTATAAGCAGTCTGTGTGACGGTTCCTGTCTCTATAAACAGCCTGTGTAACTGGTCCTTTCTCTATAAAGAGCCTGTGCGACGGATTCTGTCTCTATAAACAGTCTGTGTGACGGGTCCTGTGTCTATAAACAGTCTGTGTGACGGTTCCTGTCTCTATAAACAGTCTGTGTAACGGGTCCTGTCTCTATAAACAGTCTGTGTAACTGGTCCTATCTCTATAAACCGCCTGTGTAACTGATCCTGTCTCCACAAACAGTCTGCGTGACAGGTCCTGTCTCAATGAACATTCCGTGTGACGGGTCCTGTCTCTAGAAACAGTCTATGTGACTGGTCAGGTGTCTATAAACAGTCTGTGTGATGGGTTATGTCTCTATAAACAGTTTGTGTGACGGCTCCTGTCTCTATAAACAGTCTGTGTAACGGGTCCTGTCTCTATAAACAGTCTATGTAACTGGTCATGTCTCTAAAATCATTCTGTGTGACGGGTCCTGTGTCTATAAACAGTCTGTGTGAATGGTCCTGTCTCTATTAACTGTCTGTGTGACGGGTCCTGTCTCTATAAACAGTCTGTGTAACTGGTCCTTTCTCTATAAACAGCCTGTGTGACGGATTCTGTCTCTATAAACAGTCTGTGTGACGGGTCCTGTGTCTATAAACAGTCTGTGTGACGGTTCCTGTCTCTATAAACAGTCTATGTAACCGGTCCTGTCTCTATAAACAGTCTGTGTGACGGGTCCTGTCTCTATAAACAGTCTGTGTAACTGGTCCTGTCTCAATAAACAGCCTGTGTAACTGGTCCTGTCTCTATAAACAATCTGTGTGAATGGTCCTGTCTCTATAAACAGTCTGTGTGACGGGTCCTGTCTCTTTAAACAGCCTGTGTAACTGCTCCTTTCTCTATCAACAGCCTGCGTGACGGATTCTGTCTCTATAAACCGTCTGTGTGACGGGTCCTGTGTCTATAAACAGTCTTTGTGACGGTTCCTGTCTCTATAAACAGTCTGTGTAACGGGTCCTGTCTTTATAAACAGTATGTGTGATGGGTCCTGTCTCTATAAACAGTCTGTGTAACTGGTCCTGTCTCTATAAACAGCCTCTGTAACTGGTCCTGTCTCTATAAACAGTCTGT